>NC_091990.1:84902253-85100271 GCF_044704955.1 Pristiophorus japonicus
TTTGTGTGTGGGTCGGGGAAGTTTATGTGTGGGTTGGAGAAGTTTGTATATGTGGGTTGGGAAAGTTTGTGTGTGGGTCGGGGAAGTTTGTGTGTGGGTCGGAGAAGTTTGTGTCTGGGTCGGGGAAGTTAGTGTGTTGGGTCAGGGAAGTTTGTGTGTGGGTCGGAGAAGTTTGTGTGTGGGTCGGAGAAGTTTGAATCTGGGTCGGGGAAGTTTGTGTCTGGGTCTGGGAAGTTTGTGTGTGTGCCGGAGAAGTTTGTGTGTGGGTCGGAGAAGTTTGTGTGTGGGTCGGAGAAGTTTGTGCGTGGGTCGGAGAAGTTTGTGTGTGGGTCACAGAAGTTTGTGTGTGGGTCGGGCATGTTTGTGTGTGGGGCGGAGATGTTTGTGTGTGGGTCGGAGAAGTTTGTGTGTGGGTCGGAGAAGTTTGTGTCTGGGTCGGGGAATTTTGTGTGTTGGTCGGAGAAGTTTGTCTGTGCGTTGGAGAAGTTTGTGTCGGGGTCGGAGAAGTTTGTGTATGGGATCGGAGCAGTTTGTGTGTGGGTCGGGGAAGTTTGTGTGTGGTTTGGAGAAGTTGTGTCTGGGTCGCAGAGGTGTGTGTGTTGGTCGCAGAAGTTTGTGTGTGGGTTGGAGAAATTTGTGTGTGGGTCGGAGAAGTTTGTGTGTGGGTCGGAGAAGCTTGTGTGTGGGTCGCAGAAGTTTGTGTCTGGGTCGGAGAAGTTTGTGTGTGGGTCGGAGAAGTTTGTGTCTGGGTCGGAGAAGTTTGTGTGTGGGTCGGGGAAGTTAGTGTGTTTGGTCAGGGAAGTTTGTGTGTGGGTCGGAGAAGTTTGTGTGTGGGTCGGAGAAGTTTGAGTCTGGGTCGGGGAAGTTTGTGTCTGGGTCGGGGAAGTTTGTGTGTGTGCCGGAGAAGTTTGTGTGTGGGTCGGAGAAGTTTGTGTGTGGGTCGGAGAAGTTTGTGCGTGGGTCGGAGAAGATTGTGTGTGGGTCACAGAAGTTTGTGTGTGGGTCGGGCATGTTTGTGTGTGGGGCGGAGATGTTTGTGTGTGGGTCGGAGAAGTTTGTGTGTGGGTCGGGGAAGTTTGTGTGTAGGTCGGGGAAGTTTGTGTCTGGGTCGGAGAAGTTTATATCTGGGTCGGGGAAGTTTGTGTGTGTGCTGGAGAAGTTTGTGTGTGGGTCGGAGAAGTTTGTGTGTGGGTCGGAGAAGTTTGTGTGTGGGTCACAGAAGTTTTTGTGTGGGTCGGGCATCTTTGTGTGTGGGGCGGAGAAGTTTGTGTGTGGGTCGGAGAAGTTTGTTTGTGGGTCGGGGAAGTTTGTGTGTGGGTCGGGGAAGTTTGTGTGTGGGTCGGAGAAGTTTATATCTGGGTCGGGGAAGTTTGTGTGTGTGTCGGAGAAGTTTGTGTGTGGGTCGGAGAAGTTTGTGTGTGGGTCGGAGAAGTTTGTATGTGGGTCGGGGAAGTTTGTGTGTGGGTCAGAGAAGTTTGTGTCTGGGTTGTAGAAGTTTGTGTGTGTGTCAGAGAAGATTGTGTGTGGGTCGGGGAAGTTTGTGTCTGGGTTGTAGAAGTTTGTGTGTGTGTCGGAGAAGTTTGTGTGTGGGTCGGAGAAGTTTGTGTGTGGGTCGGGGAAGTTTGTGTCTGGGATGTAGAAGTTTGTGTGTGTGTCGGGAAGTTTGTGGGTGGGTCGGTAAAATTTGTGTCTGGGTCGGAGAAGTTTGTGTGTGGGTTGGGGAAGTTTGTGTGTGGGTCGGAGAAGTTTGTGTGTGTGGGTCGTGGAAGTTTGTGTCTGGGTTGTAGAAGTTTGTGTGTGGGTCGCGGATGTTTGTGTGTGGGTCGGGGAAGTTTGTGTCTGGGTTGTAGAAGTTTGTGTGTGGGTCGAGGAAGTTTGTGTGTGGGTCGGAGAAGTTTGTGTGTGTGGGTCGGAGTAGTTTGTGTGTGGGTCGGGGAAGTTTGTGTGTGGGTCAGGGAAGTTAATGTGTGGGTCGGAGAAGTTTGTGTGTGTGGGTCGGAGAAGTTTGTGCCTCGGTCTGGAAAGTTCGTGTATGTGGGTCGGAGAAGTTTGTGTCTTGGTCGGAGAAGTTTGTGTCTGGGTTGGAGAAGTTTGTGTCTGGGCTGGAGAAGTTTCTGTGTGGGTCGGAGAAGTTTGTGTCTGGGTCGGAGAAGTTTGTGTCTGGGTTGGAGAAGTTTGTGTGTGGGTCGGATAAGTTTGTGTCTGGGTCGGAGTAGTTTGTCTGTGTGTCGGGGAATTTTGTGTTGGGTCGGGGAAGTTTGTATGTTGGTCAGAGAAGTTTTTGAATGGGTCCGGGAAGTTTGTTTGTGGGTTCGGGAAGTTAGTGTGTGGGTCGGAGAAGTTTGTGTATGGGTCGGAGAAGTTTGTGTGTGGGTCGGGGAAGTTTATGTGTAGGTCGGAGAAGTTTGTGTGTGTGGGTCGGAGAAGTTTGTGCCTCGGTCTGGAAAGTTTGTATATGTGTGTCGGAGAATTTTGTGTCTTGGTCGGAGAAGTTTGTGTCTATGTTGGAGAAGTTTGTGTCTGGGTTGGAGAAGTTTTTGTGTGGGTCGGAGAAGTTTGTGTCTGGGTCGGAGAAGTTTGTGTCTGGGTTGGAGAAGTTTGTGTGTGGGTCGGATAAGTTTGTGTCTGGGTCGGAGAAGTTTGTGTGTGTGTCGGGGAATTTTGTGTTGGGTCGGGGAAGTTTGTATGTGGGTCGGAGAAGTTTTTGAGTGGGTCGGGGAAGTTTGTGTGTTGGTCGGGGAAGTTTGTGTGTGGTTCGGAGAAGTTTGTGTGTGGGTCGGGGAAGTTTGTGTCTGGGTCGGAGATGTTTGTGTGTGTGTCGGGGAAGTTTGTGTGTGGGTCTGGGAAGTTTGTGTCTGGGTCGGAGAAGTTTGTGTGTGGGTCAGGGAAGTTTGTGTGTGGGTCGGAGAAGTTTGTTTGTCGGTCAGAGAAGTTTGTGTGTGTGGGTCGGGGAAGTTTGTGTGTGGGTCGGGGAAGTTTGTGTCTGGGTCGGGGAAGTTTGTGCGTGGGTCGGGGAAGTTTGTGTGTGGGTCGGAGAAGTTTGTGTGTGGGTCGGGAAAGTTTGTGTGTGTGCGTCGGAGAAGTTTGTGTCTGGTTCGGGGAAGTTTGTGTGTGTGGGTCGGGTAAGTTTGTGTCTGGTTCGGGGAAGTTTGTGTCTGGGTTTTCGAAGTTTGTGTGTGGGTCGGAGGAGTTTGTGTGTGTAGGTCGGGGAAGTTTGTGTCTGGATTGGAGAAGTTTGTGTCTGGCTTTTAGAAGTTTGTGTGTGGGTCAGAGAAGTTTGTGTGTGGGTCGGAGAAGTTTGTGTGTGGTTCGGTGAAGTTTGTGTGTGGGTCGGAGAAGTTTGTGTGTGGGTCGGGGAAGTTTGTGAGTGGGTCGGAGAATTTTGTGCATGTGTCGGGGAAGTTTGTGTGTGGTTCGGGGAAGTTTGTGTGTGGGTCGGAGAAGTTTGTGTGTGGGTCGGCGAAGTTTGTGTGTGGGTCAGGGAAGTTTATGTGTGGGTCGGAGAAATTTGTGTGTGTGGGTCGGAAAAGTTTGTGCCTCGGTCTGGAAAGTTTGTGTATGTGTGTCGGAGAAGTTTGTGTCTTGGTCGGAGAAGTTTGTGTCTAGGTTGGAGAAGTTTGTGTCTGGGTTGGAGAAGTTTTTGAGTGGGTCGGAGAAGTTTGTGTCTGTGTCGGAGAAGTTTGTGTCTGGGTTGGAGAAGTTTGTGTGTGGGTCGGATAAGTTTGTGTCTGGGTCGGAGTAGTTTGTGTGTGTGTCGGGGAATTTTGTGTTGGGTCGGGGTAGTTTGTATGTGGGTCGGAGAAGTTTTTGAGTGGGTCAGGGAAGTTTGTGTGTGGGTCGGGGAAATTTGTGTGTGGGTCGGAGAAGTTTGTGTGTGGGTCGGGTAAGTTTGTGTCTGGGTCGGAGATGTTTGTGTGTGGGTCGGGGAAATTTGTGTGTGGGTCGGGGAAGTTTGTTTCTGGGTCGGAGAAGTTTGTGTGTGGGTCCGGGAAGTTTGTGTGCGGGTCGGAAAAGATTGTGTGTGGGTCAGAGAAGTTTGTGTGTGTGGGTCGGGGAAGTTTGTGTGTGGGTCGGGGAAGTTTGTGCGTGGGTCGGGGAAGCTTGTGTGTGGGTCGGAGAAGTTTGTGTGTGCGTCGGGGAAGTTTGTGTCTGGGTCGGGGAAGTTTGTGTGTGGGTCAGGGAAGTTTATGTGTGGGTCGGAGAAGTTTGTGTGTGTGGGTCGGAGAAGTTTGTGCCTCGGTCTGGAAAGTTTGTATATGTGTGTCGGAGAAGTTTGTGTCTTGGTCGGAGAAATTTGTGTCTGGGTTGGAGAAGTTTTTGTGTGGGTCGGAGAAGTTTGTGTCTGGGTCGGAGAAGTTTGTGTCTGGGTTGGAGAAGTTTGTGTGTGGGTCGGATAAGGTTGTGTCTGGGTCGGAGAAGTTTGTGTGTGTGTCGGGGAATTTTGTGTTGGGTCGGGGAAGTTTGTATGTGGGTCGGAGAAGTTTGTGCGTGGGTCGGGGAAGTTTGTGTCTGGGTCGGAGATGTTTGTGTGTGGGTCGGGGAAGTTTGTGTGTGGGTCCGGGAAGTTTGTGTGTGGGTCGGGGAAGTTTGTGTGTGGGTCGGAGAAGTTTGTGTGTGGGTCGGAGAAGTTTGTGTGTGGGTCGGGGAAGTTTGTGTGTGGGTCCGGGAAGTTTGTGTGTGGGTCGGGGAAGTTTGTGTGTGGGTCCGGGAAGTTTGTGTGTGCGTCGGGGAAGTTTGTGTCTGGTTCGGGGAAGTTTGTGTGTGTGGGTCGGGGAAGTTTGTGTCTGGTTCGGGGAAGTTTGTGTCTGGGTTTTCAAAGTTTGTGTGTGGGTCAGAGAAGTTTGTGTGTGTGGGTCGGGGAAGTTTGTGTCTGGGTCAGGGAAGTTTGTGTCTGGCTTTTCGAAGTTTGTGTGTGGGTCAGAGAAGTTCGTGTGTGGGTCGGAGAAGTTTGTGTGTGGTTCGGTGAAGTTTGTGTGTAGGTCGGAGAAGTTTGTGTATGGGTCGGGGAAGTTTGTGAGTGGGTCGGAGAATTTTGTGCATGGGTCGGGGAAGTTTGTGTGTGGTTCGGGGAAGTTTGTGTGTGGGTCGGAGAAGTTTGTGTGTGGGTCGGAGAAGTTTGTGTGTGGGTCAGGGAAGTTTATGTGTGGGTCGGAGAAGTTTGTGTGTGTGTGTCGGAGAAGTTTGTGCCTCGGTCTGGAAAGTTTGTGTATGTGTGTCGGTGATGTTTGTGTCTTGGTCGGAGAAGTTTGTGTCTAGGTTGGAGAAGTTTGTGTTTGGTTTGGAGAAGTTTTTGTGTGGGTCGGAGAAGTTTGTGTCTGTGTCGGAGAAGTTTGTGTCTGGGTTGGAGAAGTTTGTGTGTGGGTCGGATAAGTTTGTGTCTGGGACGGAGTAGTTTGTGTGTATGTCGGGGAATTTTGTGTTGGGTCGGGGAAGTTTGTATGTGGGTCGGAGAAGTTTTTGAGTGGGTCGGGGAAGTTTGTGTGTGGGTCGGGGAAATTTGTGTGTGGGTCGGAAAAGTTTGTGTGTGGGTCGGTGAAGTTTGTGTCTGGGTCGGAGATGTTTGTGTGTGGGTCGGATAAGTTTGTGTCTGGGACGGAGTAGTTTGTGTGTGAATGTCGGGGAATTTTGTGTTGGGTCGGGGAAGTTTGTATGTGGGTCAGAGAAGTTTTTGAGTGGGTCGGGGAAGTTTTTGTGTGGGTCGGGGAAACTTGTGTGTGGGTCGGAAAAGTTTGTGTGTGGGTCGGGGAAGTTTGTATCTGGGTCGGAGATGTTTGTGTGTGGGTCGGGGAAGTTTGTGTGTGGGTCGGGGAAGTTTGTGTCTGGGTCGGAGAAGTTTGTGTGTGGGTCCGGGAAGTTTGTGTGTGGGTCGGAGAAGTTTGTGTGTGGGTCAGAGAAGTTTGTGTGTGTGGGTCGGGGAAGTTTGTGTGTGGGTCGGGAAAGTTTGTGTCTGGATCGGGGAAGTTTGTGCGTGGGTCGGGGAAGTTTGTGTGTGGGTCGGAGAACTTTGTGTGTGGGTCAGGGAAGTTTATATCTGGTTCGGGGAAGTTTGTGTGTGTGGGTCGGGGAAGTTTGTGTCTTGTTCGAGGAAGTTTGTGTCTGGGTTTTCGAAGTTTGTGTGTGGGTCGGAGAAGTTTGTGTGTGTGGGTCGGGGAAGTTTGTGTCTGGGTCGGGGAAGTTTGTGTCTGGCTTTTAGAAGTTTGTGTGTGGGTCAGAGAAGTTTGTGTGTGGGTCGGAGAAGTTTGTATGTGGTTCGGTGAAGTTTGTGTGTGGGTCGGAGAAGTTTGTGTATGTGTCGGGGAAGTTTGTGTGTGGGTCGGAGAATTTTGTGCATGGGTCGGGGAAGTTTGTGTATGGGTCGGGGAAGTTTGTGTGTGTGTCGGGGAATTATGTGTTTGGTCGGGGAAGTTTGTATGTGGGTCGGAGAAGTTTTTGAGTGGGTCGGGGAAGTTTGTGTGTTGGTCGGGGAAGTTTGTGTGTAGTTCGGAGAAGTTTGTGTGTGGGTCAGGGAAGTTTATGTGTGGGTCGGAGAAGTTTGTGTGTGTGGGTCGGAGAAGTTTGTGCCTCAGTCTGGAAAGTTTGTGTATGTGTGTCGGAGAAGTTTGTGTCTTGGTCGGAGAAGTTTGTGTCTAGGTTGGAGAAGTTTGTGTCTGGGTTGGAGAATTTTGTGTGTGGGTCGGATAAGTTTGTGTCTGGGACGGAGTAGTTTGTGTGTATGTCGGGGAATTTTGTGTTGGGTCGGGGAAGTTTGTATGTGGGTCGGAGAAGTTTTTGAGTGGGTCGGGGAAGTTTGTGTGTGGGTCGGGGAAATGTGTGTGTGGGTCGGAAAAGTTTGTGTGTGGGTCGGGGAAGTTTGTGTCTGGGTCGGAGATGTTTGTGTGTGGGTCGGGGAAGTTTGTCTGTGGGTCGGGGAAGTTTGTGTCTGGGTCGGAGAAGTTTGTGTGTGGGTCCGCGAAGTTTGTGTGTGGGTCGGAGAAGTTTGTGTGTGGGTCAGAGAAGTTTGTGTGTGTGGGACGGGGAAGTTTGTGTGTGGGTCGGGAAAGTTTGTGTCTGGATCGGGGAAGTTTGTGCGTGGGTCGGGGAAGTTTGTGTGTGGGTCGGAGAAGTTTGTGTGTGGGTCAGGGAAGTTTGTGTCTGGTTCGGGGAAGTTTGTGTGTGTGGGTCGGGGAAGTTTGTGTCTGGTTCGGGGAAGTTTGTTTCTGGGTTTTCGAAGTTTGTGTGTGGGTCGGAGAAGTTTGTGTGTGTGGGTCGGGGAAGTTTGTGTCTGGGTCGGGGAAGTTTGTGTCTGGCTTTTAGAAGTTTGTGTGTGGGTCAGAGAAGTTTGTGTGTGGGTCGGAGAAGTTTGTGTGTGGTTCGGTGAAGTTTGTGTGTGGGTCGGAGAAGTTTGTGTGTGGGTCGGGGAAGTTTGTGTGTGGGTCCGAGAATTTTGAGCATGGGTCGGGGAAGTTTGTGTATGGGTCGGGGAAGTATGTGTGTGGGTCGGATAAGTTTGTGTCTGGGTTGGAGAAGTTTGTATGTGGGTCGGAGAAGTTTTTGAGTGGGTCGGGGAAGTTTGTGTGTTGGTCGGGGAAGTTTGTGTGTGGGTCGGAGAAGTTTGTGTGCGGGTCGGGGAAGTTTGTGTCTGGGTCGGAGATGTTTGTGTGTGGGTCGGGGAAGTTTGTGTGTGGGTCGGGGAAGTTTGTGTCTGGGTCGGAGAAGTTTGTGTGTGGGTCAGGGAAGTTTGTGTGTGGGTCGGAGAATTTTGTGCATGGGTCGGGGAAGTTTGTGTGTTGGTCGGGGAAGTTTCTGTGTGGGTCGGGGAAGTTTGTGTGTGGGTCGGAGAAGTTTGTGTGTGGGTCAGCGAGGTTTGTGTGTGGGTCGGGGAAGTTCGTGTATGGGTCGGGGAAGTTTGTGTGTGGTTCGGAGAAGTTTGTGTTTTGGTCGGGGAGGTTTGTGTGTGGGTCGGGGAAGTTTGTGTGTGGGTCGGAGAAGTTTGTGTATGGGTCGGAGAAGTTTGTGTGTGTGGGTCGGGGAAGTTTGTGTGTTTGTCGGGGAAGTTTGTGCGTGGGTCTGGGAAGTTTGTGTCTGGGTCGGAGAAGTTTGTATATGGCATCGGAGAAGTTGGTTTTTGGGTCGGAGAAGTTTGTGTCTGGGTCGGGGAAGTTTGTGTGTTGGTCGGGGAAGTTTCTGTGTGGGTCGGGGAAGTTTGTGTGTGGGTCGGAGAAGTTTGTGTGTGGGTCAGCGAGGTTTGTGTGTGGGTCGGGGAAGTTCGTGTATGGGTCGGAGAAGTTTGTGTGTAGTTCGGAGAAGTTTGTGTGTGGGTCAGGGAAGTTTATGTGTGAGTCGGAGAAGTTTGTGTGTGTGGGTCGGAGAAGTTTGTGCCTCGGTCTGGAAAGTTTGTGTATGTGTGTCGGAGAAGTTTGTGTCTTGGTCGGAGAAGTTTGTGTCTAGGTTGGAGAAGTTTGTGTTTGCGTTGGAGAAGTTTTTGTGTGGGTCGGAGAAGTTTGTGTCTGTGTCGGAGAAGTTTGTGTCTGGGTTGGAGAATTTTGTGTGTGGGTCGGATAAGTTTGTGTCTGGGACGGAGTAGTTTGTGTGTATGTCGGGGAATTTTGTGTTGGGTCGGGGAAGTTTGTATGTGGGTCGGAGAAGTTTTTGAGTGGGTCGGGGAAGTTTGTGTGTGGGTCGGGGAAATTTGTGTGTGGGTCGGAAAAGTTTGTGTGTGGGTCGGGGAAGTTTGTGTCTGGGTCGGAGATGTTTGTGTGTGGGTCGGGGACGTTTGTCTGTGGGTCGGGGAAGTTTGTGTCTGGGTCGGAGAAGTTTGTGTGTGGGTCCGCGAAGTTTGTGTGTGGGTCGGAGAAGTTTGTGTGTGGGTCAGAGAAGTTTGTGTGTGTGGGACGGGGAAGTTTGTGTGTGGGTCGGGAAAGTTTGTGTCTGGATCGGGGAAGTTTGTGCGTGGGTCGGGGAAGTTTGTGTGTGGGTCGGAGAAGTTTGTGTGTGGGTCAGGGAAGTTTGTGTCTGGTTCGGGGAAGTTTGTGTGTGTGGGTCGGGGAAGTTTGTGTCTGGTTCGGGGAAGTTTGTGTCTGGGTTTTCGAAGTTTGTGTGTGGGTCGGAGAAGTTTGTGTGTGTGGGTCGGGGAAGTTTGTGTCTGGGTCGGGGAAGTTTGTGTCTGGCTTTTAGAAGTTTGTGTGTGGGTCAGAGAAGTTTGTGTGTGGGTCGGAGAAGTTTGTGTGTGGTTCGGTGAAGTTTGTGTGTGGGTCGGAGAAGTTTGTGTGTGGGTCGGGGAAGTTTGTGTGTGGGTCCGAGAATTTTGAGCATGGGTCGGGGAAGTTTGTGTATGGGTCGGGGAAGTTTGTGTGTGGGTCGGATAAGTTTGTGTCTGGGTCGGAGAAGTTTGTATGTGGGTCGGAGAAGTTTTTGAGTGGGTCGGGGAAGTTTGTGTGTTGGTCGGGGAAGTTTGTGTGTGGGTCGGAGAAGTTTGTGTGCGGGTCGGGGAAGTTTGTGTCTGGGTCGGAGATGTTTGTGTGTGGGTCGGGGAAGTTTGTGTGTGGGTCGGGGAAGTTTGTGTCTGGGTCGGAGAAGTTTGTGTATGGGTCAGGGAAGTTTGTGTTTGGGTCGGAGAATTTTGTGCATGGGTCGGGGAAGTTTGTGTGTTGGTCGGGGAAGTTTCTGTGTGGGTCGGGGAAGTTTGTGTGTGGGTCGGAGAAGTTTGTGTGTGGGTCAGCGAGGTTTGTGTGTGGGTCGGGGAAGTTCGTGTATGGGTCGGGGAAGTTTGTGTGTGGTTCGGAGAAGTTTGTGTTTTGGTCGGGGAGGTTTGTGTGTGGGTCGGGGAAGTTTGTGTGTGGGTCGGAGAAGTTTGTGTATGGGTCGGAGAAGTTTGTGTGTGTGGGTCGGGGAAGTTTGTGTGTTTGTCGGGGAAGTTTGTGCGTGGGTCTGGGAAGTTTGTGTCTGGGTCGGAGAAGTTTGTATATGGCATCGGAGAAGTTGGTTTTTGGGTCGGAGAAGTTTGTGTCTGGGTCGGAGAAGTTTGTGTGTGTGGGTCGGGGAAGTTTGTGTCTGGGTCGGGGAAGTTTGTGTCTGGCTTTTAGAAGTTTCTGTGTGGGTCAGAGAAGTTTGTGTGTGGGTCGGAGAAGTTTGTGTGTGGTTCGGTGAAGTTTGTGTGTGGGTCGGAGAAGTTTTTGTATGGGTCGGGGAAGTTTGTGTGTGGTACGGGGAAGTTTGTGTGTGGGTCGGAAAAGTTTGTGTGTAGTTCGGAGAAGTTTGTGTGTGGGTCAGGGAAGTTTATGTGTGGGTCGGAGAAGTTTGTGTGTGTGGGTCGGAGAAGTTTGTGCCTCGGTCTGGAAAGATTGTGTATGTGTGTCGGAGAAGTTTGTGTCTTGGTCGGAGAAGTTTGTGTCTAGGTTGGAGAAGTTTGTGTCTGGGTTGGAGAAGTTTTTGTGTGGGTCGGAGAAGTTTGTGTCTGTGTCGGAGAAGTTTGTGTCTGGGTTGGAGAAGTTTGTGTGTGGGTCGGATAAGTTTGTATCTGGGTCGGAGTAGTTTGTGTGTGTGTCGGGGAATTTTGTGTTGGGTCGGGGAAGTTTGTATGTGGGTCGGAGAAGTTTTTGAGTGGGTCGGGGAAGTTTGTGTGTGGGTCGGGGAAATTTGTGTGTGGGTCGGAGAAGTTTGTGTGTGGGTCGGGGAAGTTTGTGTCTGAGTCGGAGATGTTTGTGTGTGGGTCGGGGAAATTTGTGTGTGGGTCGGGGAAGTTTGTGTGTGGATCGGAGAAGTTTGTTTGTGTGTCAGAGAAGTTTGTGTGTGGGTCGGGGAAGTTTGTGCGTGGGTCGGGGAAGCTTGTGTGTGGGTCGGAGAAGTTTGTGTGTGCGTCGGGGAAGTTTGTGTCTGGTTCGGGGAAGTTTGTGTGTGTGGGTCGGGGAAGTTTGTGTCTGATTCGGGGAAGATTGTGTCTGGGTTTTCCAAGTTTGTGTGTGGGTCGGAGAAGTTTGTGTGTGTGGGTCGGGGAAGTTTGTGTCTGGGTCGGGGAAGTTTGTGTCTGATTTTTAGAAGTTTGTGTGTGGGTCAGAGAAGTTTGTGTGTGGGTCGGAGAAGTTTGTGTGTGGGTCGGAAAAGTTTGTGTGTAGTTCGGAGAAGTTTGTGTGTGGGTCAGGGAAGTTTATGTGTGGGTCGGAGAAGTTTGTGTGTGTGGGTCGGAGAAGTTTGTGCCTCGGTCTGGAAAGTTTGTATATGTGTGTCGGAGAAGTTTGTGTCTTGGTCGGAGAAGTTTGTGTTTGGGTTGGAGAAGTTTTTCTGTGGGTCGGAGAAGTTTGTGTCTGTGTCGGAGAAGTTTGTGTCTGGGTTGGAGAAGTTTGTGTGTGGGTCGGATAAGTTTGTGTCTGGGACGGAGTAGTTTGTGTGTATGTCGGGGAATTTTGTGTTGGGTCGGGGAAGTTTGTATGTGGGTCGGAGAAGTTTTTGAGTGGGTCGGGGAAGTTTGTGTGTGGGTCGGGGAAATTTGTGTGTGGGTCGGAAAAGTTTGTGTGTGGGTCGGGGAAGTTTGTGTCTGGGTCGGAGATGTTTGTGTGTGGGTCGGGGAAGTTTGTGTGTGGGTCGGGGAAGTTTGTGTCTGTGTCGGAGAAGTTTGTGTCTGGGTTGGAGAAGTTTGTGTGTGGGTCGGATAAGTTTGTGTCTGGGACGGAGTAGTTTGTGTGTATGTCGGGGAATTTTGTGTTGGGTCGGGGAAGTTTGTATGTGGGTCGGAGAAGTTTTTGAGTGGGTCGGGGAAGTTTGTGTGTGGGTCGGGGAAATTTGTGTGTGGGTCGGAAAAGTTTGTGTGTGGGTCGGGGAAGTTTGTGTCTGGGTCGGAGATGTTTGTGTGTGGGTCGGGGAAGTTTGTGTGTGGGTCGGGGAAGTTTGTGTCTGGGTCGGAGAAGTTTGTGTGTGGGTCCAGGAAGTTTGTGTGTGGGTCGGAGAAGTTTGTGTGTGGGTCAGAGAAGTTTGTGTGTGTGGGTCGGGGAAGTTTGTGTGTGGGCCGGGAAAGTTTGTGTCTGGATCGGGGAAGTTTGTGCGTGGGTCGGGGAAGTTTGTGTGTGGGTCGGAGAAGTTTGTGTGTGGGTCAGGGAAGTTTGTGTCTGGTTCGGGGAAGTTTGTGTGTGTGGGTCGGGGAAGTTTGTGTCTGGTTCGGGGAAGTTTGTGTCTGGGTTTTCGAAGTTTGTGTGTGGGTTGGAGAAGTTTGTGTGTGTGGGTCGGGGAAGTTTGTGTCTGGGTCGGGGAAGTTTGTGTCTGGCTTTTAGAAGTTTGTGTGTGGGTCAGAGAAGTTTGTGTGTGGGTCGGAGAAGTTTGTGTGTGGTTCGGTGAAGTTTGTGTGTGGGTCGGAGAAGTTTGTGTATGGGTCGGGGAAGTTTGTGTGTGGGTCGGAGAATTTTGTGCATGGGTCGGGGAAGTTTATGTGTGGGTCGGAGAAGTTTGTGCCTCGGTCTGGAAAGTTTGTGTATGTGTGTCGGAGAAGTTTGTGTCTTGGTCGGAGAAGTTTGTGTCTAGGTTGGAGAAGTTTGTGTCTGGGTTGGAGAAGTTTTTGTGTGGGTCGGAGAAGTTTGTGTCTGTGTCGGAGAAGTTTGTGTCTGGGTTGGAGAAGTTTGTGTGTGGGTCGGATAAGTTTGTATCTGGGTCGGAGAAGTTTGTGTGTGGGTCGGGGAAGTTTGTGTCTGAGTCGGAGATGTTTGTGTGTGGGTCGGGGAAATTTGTGTGTGGGTCGGGGAAGTTTGTGTGTGGGTCGGAGAAGTTTGTTTGTGGGTCAGAGAAGTTTGTGTGTGGGTCGGGGAAGTTTGTGCGTCGTTCGGGGAAGCTTGTGTGTGGGTCGGAGAAGTTTGTGTGTGCGTCGGGGAAGTTTGTGTCTGGTTCGGGGAAGTTTGTGTGTGTGGGTCGGGGAAGTTTGTGTCTGATTCGGGGAAGATTGTGTCTGGGTTTTCGAAGTTTGTGTGTGGGTCGGAGAAGTTTGTGTGTGTGGGTCGGGGAAGTTTGTGTCTGGGTCGGGGAAGTTTGTGTCTGGCTTTTAGAAGTTTGTGTGTGGGTCAGAGAAGTTTGTGTGTGGGTCGGAGAAGTTTGTGTGTGGGTCGGAAAAGTTTGTGTGTAGTTCGGAGAAGTTTGTGCCTCGGTCTGGAAAGTTTGTGTATGTGTGTCGGAGAAGTTTGTGTCTTGGTCGGAGAAGTTTGTGTTTGGGTTGGAGAAGTTTTTGTGTGGGTCGGAGAAGTTTGTGTCTGTGTCGGAGAAGTTTGTTTCTGGGTTGGAGAAGTTTGTGTGTGGGTCGGATAAGTTTGTGTCTGGGACGGAGTAGTTTGTGTGTATGTCGGGGAATTTTGTGTTGGGTCGGGGAAGTTTGTATGTGGGTCGGAGAAGTTTTTGAGTGGGTCGGTGAAGTTTGTGTGTGGGTCGGGGAAATTTGTGTGTGGGTCGGAAAAGTTTGTGTGTGGGTCGGGGAAGTTTGTGTCTGGGTCGGAGATGTTTGTGTGTGGGTTGGGGAAGTTTGTGTGTGGGTCGGGGAAGTTTGTTTCTGGGTCCGGGAAGTTTGTGTGTGGGTCGGAGAAGTTTGTGTGTGGGTCAGAGAAGTTTGTGTGTGTGGGTCGGGGAAGTTTGTGTGTGGGTCGGGAAAGTTTGTGTCTGGATCGGGGAAGTTTGTGCGTGGGTCGGGGAAGTTTGTGTGTGGGTCGGAGAAGTTTGTGTGTGGGTCAGGGAAGTTTGTGTCTGGTTCGGGGAAGTTTGTGTGTGTGGGTCGGGGAAGTTTGTGTCTGGTTCGGGGAAGTTTGTGTCTGGGTTTTCGAAGTTTGTGTGTGGGTCGGAGAAGTTTGTGTGTGTGGGTCGGGGAAGTTTGTGTCTGGGTCGGGGAAGTTTGTGTCTGGCTTTTAGAAGTTTGTGTGTGGGTCAGAGAAGTTTGTGTGTGGGTCGGAGAAGTTTGTGTGTGGGTCGGAGAAGTTTGTGTATGGGTCGGGGATGTTTGTGAGTGGGTCGGAGAATTTTGTGCATGGGTCGGGGAAGTTTGTGTATGGGTCGGGGAAGTTTATGTGTGGGTCGGAGAAGTTTGTGTGCGGGTCGGGGAAGTTTGTGTCTGGGTCGGAGATGTTTGTGTGTGGGTCGGGGAAGTTTGTGTGTGGGTCGGGGAAGTTTGTGTCTGGGTCGGAGAAGTTTGTGTATGGGTCAGGGAAGTTTGTGTGTGGGTCGGAGAATTTTGTGCATGGGTCGGGGAAGTTTGTGTGTGGGTCGGGGAAGTTTCTGTGTGGGTCGGGGAAGTTTGTGTGTGGGTCGGAGAAGTTTGTGTGTGGGTCGGCGAGGTTTGTGTGTGGGTCGGGGAAGTTCGTGTATGGGTCGGGGAAGTTTGTGTGTGGTTCGGAGAAGTTTGTGTTTTGGTCGGGGAGGTTTGTGTGTGGGTCGGGGAAGTTTGTGTGTGGGTCGGAGAAGTTTGTGTATGGGTCGGAGAAGTTTGTGTGTGTGGGTCGGGGAAATTTGTGTGTGGGTCGGAGAAGTTTGTGTGTGGGTCGGGGAAGTTTGTGTCTGAGTCGGAGATGTTTGTGTGTGGGTCGGGGAAATTTGTGTGTGGGTCGGGGAAGTTTGTGTGTGGGTCGGAGAAGTTTGTTTGTGGGTCAGAGAAGTTTGTGTGTGGGTCGGGGAAGTTTGTGCGTGGTTCGGGGAAGCTTGTGTGTGGGTCGGAGAAGTTTGTGTGTGCGTCGGGGAAGTTTGTGTCTGGTTCGGGGAAGTTTGTGTGTGTGGGTCGGGGAAGTTTGTGTCTGATTCGGGGAAGATTGTGTCTGGGTTTTCGAAGTTTGTGTGTGGTTCGGAGAAGTTTGTGTGTGTGGGTCGGGGAAGTTTGTGTCTGGGTCGGGGAAGTTTGTGTCTGGCTTTTAGAAGTTTGTGTGTGGGTCAGAGAAGTTTGTGTGTGGGTCGGAGAAGTTTGTGTGTGGGTCAGAGAAGTTTGTGTGTGTGGGTCGGGGAAGTTTGTGTGTGGGCCGGGAAAGTTTGTGTCTGGATCGGGGAAGTTTGTGCGTGGGTCGGGGAAGTTTGTGTGTGGGTCGGAGAAGTTTGTGTGTGGGTCAGGGAAGTTTGTGTCTGGTTCGGGGAAGTTTGTGTGTGTGGGTCGGGGAAGTTTGTGTCTGGTTCGGGGAAGTTTGTGTCTGGGTTTTCGAAGTTTGTGTGTGGGTTGGAGAAGTTTGTGTGTGTGGGTCGGGGAAGTTTGTGTCTGGGTCGGGGAAGTTTGTGTCTGGCTTTTAGAAGTTTGTGTGTGGGTCAGAGAAGTTTGTGTGTGGGTCGGAGAAGTTTGTGTGTGGTTCGGTGAAGTTTGTGTGTGGGTCGGAGAAGTTTGTGTATGGGTCGGGGAAGTTTGTGTGTGGGTCGGAGAATTTTGTGCATGGGTCGGGGAAGTTTATGTGTGGGTCGGAGAAGTTTGTGCCTCGGTCTGGAAAGTTTGTGTATGTGTGTCGGAGAAGTTTGTGTCTTGGTCGGAGAAGTTTGTGTCTAGGTTGGAGAAGTTTGTGTCTGGGTTGGAGAAGTTTTTGTGTGGGTCGGAGAAGTTTGTGTCTGTGTCGGAGAAGTTTGTGTCTGGGTTGGAGAAGTTTGTGTGTGGGTCGGATAAGTTTGTATCTGGGTCGGAGAAGTTTGTGTGTGGGTCGGGGAAGTTTGTGTCTGAGTCGGAGATGTTTGTGTGTGGGTCGGGGAAATTTGTGTGTGGGTCGGGGAAGTTTGTGTGTGGGTCGGAGAAGTTTGTTTGTGGGTCAGAGAAGTTTGTGTGTGGGTCGGGGAAGTTTGTGCGTCGTTCGGGGAAGCTTGTGTGTGGGTCGGAGAAGTTTGTGTGTGCGTCGGGGAAGTTTGTGTCTGGTTCGGGGAAGTTTGTGTGTGTGGGTCGGGGAAGTTTGTGTCTGATTCGGGGAAGATTGTGTCTGGGTTTTCGAAGTTTGTGTGTGGGTCGGAGAAGTTTGTGTGTGTGGGTCGGGGAAGTTTGTGTCTGGGTCGGGGAAGTTTGTGTCTGGCTTTTAGAAGTTTGTGTGTGGGTCAGAGAAGTTTGTGTGTGGGTCGGAGAAGTTTGTGTGTGGGTCGGAAAAGTTTGTGTGTAGTTCGGAGAAGTTTGTGCCTCGGTCTGGAAAGTTTGTGTATGTGTGTCGGAGAAGTTTGTGTCTTGGTCGGAGAAGTTTGTGTTTGGGTTGGAGAAGTTTTTGTGTGGGTCGGAGAAGTTTGTGTCTGTGTCGGAGAAGTTTGTTTCTGGGTTGGAGAAGTTTGTGTGTGGGTCGGATAAGTTTGTGTCTGGGACGGAGTAGTTTGTGTGTATGTCGGGGAATTTTGTGTTGGGTCGGGGAAGTTTGTATGTGGGTCGGAGAAGTTTTTGAGTGGGTCGGGGAAGTTTGTGTGTGGGTCGGGGAAATTTGTGTGTGGGTCGGAAAAGTTTGTGTGTGGGTCGGGGAAGTTTGTGTCTGGGTCGGAGATGTTTGTGTGTGGGTTGGGGAAGTTTGTGTGTGGGTCGGGGAAGTTTGTTTCTGGGTCCGGGAAGTTTGTGTGTGGGTCGGAGAAGTTTGTGTGTGGGTCAGAGAAGTTTGTGTGTGTGGGTCGGGGAAGTTTGTGTGTGGGTCGGGAAAGTTTGTGTCTGGATCGGGGAAGTTTGTGCGTGGGTCGGGGAAGTTTGTGTGTGGGTCGGAGAAGTTTGTGTGTGGGTCAGGGAAGTTTGTGTCTGGTTCGGGGAAGTTTGTGTGTGTGGGTCGGGGAAGTTTGTGTCTGGTTCGGGGAAGTTTGTGTCTGGGTTTTCGAAGTTTGTGTGTGGGTCGGAGAAGTTTGTGTGTGTGGGTCGGGGAAGTTTGTGTCTGGGTCGGGGAAGTTTGTGTCTGGCTTTTAGAAGTTTGTGTGTGGGTCAGAGAAGTTTGTGTGTGGGTCGGAGAAGTTTGTGTGTGGGTCGGAGAAGTTTGTGTATGGGTCGGGGATGTTTGTGAGTGGGTCGGAGAATTTTGTGCATGGGTCGGGGAAGTTTGTGTATGGGTCGGGGAAGTTTATGTGTGGGTCGGAGAAGTTTGTGTGCGGGTCGGGGAAGTTTGTGTCTGGGTCGGAGATGTTTGTGTGTGGGTCGGGGAAGTTTGTGTGTGGGTCGGGGAAGTTTGTGTCTGGGTCGGAGAAGTTTGTGTATGGGTCAGGGAAGTTTGTGTGTGGGTCGGAGAATTTTGTGCATGGGTCGGGGAAGTTTGTGTGTGGGTCGGGGAAGTTTCTGTGTGGGTCGGGGAAGTTTGTGTGTGGGTCGGAGAAGTTTGTGTGTGGGTCGGCGAGGTTTGTGTGTGGGTCGGGGAAGTTCGTGTATGGGTCGGGGAAGTTTGTGTGTGGTTCGGAGAAGTTTGTGTTTTGGTCGGGGAGGTTTGTGTGTGGGTCGGGGAAGTTTGTGTGTGGGTCGGAGAAGTTTGTGTATGGGTCGGAGAAGTTTGTGTGTGTGGGTCGGGGAAATTTGTGTGTGGGTCGGAGAAGTTTGTGTGTGGGTCGGGGAAGTTTGTGTCTGAGTCGGAGATGTTTGTGTGTGGGTCGGGGAAATTTGTGTGTGGGTCGGGGAAGTTTGTGTGTGGGTCGGAGAAGTTTGTTTGTGGGTCAGAGAAGTTTGTGTGTGGGTCGGGGAAGTTTGTGCGTGGTTCGGGGAAGCTTGTGTGTGGGTCGGAGAAGTTTGTGTGTGCGTCGGGGAAGTTTGTGTCTGGTTCGGGGAAGTTTGTGTGTGTGGGTCGGGGAAGTTTGTGTCTGATTCGGGGAAGATTGTGTCTGGGTTTTCGAAGTTTGTGTGTGGTTCGGAGAAGTTTGTGTGTGTGGGTCGGGGAAGTTTGTGTCTGGGTCGGGGAAGTTTGTGTCTGGCTTTTAGAAGTTTGTGTGTGGGTCAGAGAAGTTTGTGTGTGGGTCGGAGAAGTTTGTGTGTGGGTCGGAAAAGTTTGTGTGTAGTTCGGAGAAGTTTGTGCCTCGGTCTGGAAAGTTTGTGTATGTGTGTCGGAGAAGTTTGTGTCTTGGTCGGAGAAGTTTGTGTTTGGGTTGGAGAAGTTTTTGTGTGGGTCAGAGAAGTTTGTGTCTGTGTCGGAGAAGTTTGTTTCTGGGTTGGAGAAGTTTGTGTGTGGGTCGGATAAGTTTGTGTCTGGGACGGAGTAGTTTGTGTGTATGTCGGGGAATTTTGTGTTGGGTCGCGGAAGTTTGTGTGTGTGGGTCGGGGAAGTTTGTGTCTGGGTCGGGGAAGTTTGTGTCTGGCTTTTAGAAGTTTGTGTGTGGGTCAGAGAAGTTTGTGTGTGGGTCGGAGAAGTTTGTGTGTGGGTCGGAGAAGTTTGTGTATGGGTCGGGGATGTTTGTGAGTGGGTCGGAGAATTTTGTGCATGGGTCGGGGAAGTTTGTGTATGGGTCGGGGAAGTTTATGTGTGGGTCGGAGAAGTTTGTGTGCGGGTCGGCGAAGTTTGTGTTTGGGTCGGAGATGTTTGTGTGTGGGTCGGGGAAGTTTGTGTGTGGGTCGGGGAAGTTTGTGTCTGGGTCGGAGAAGTTTGTGTATGGGTCAGGGAAGTTTGTGTGTGGGTCGGAGAATGTTGTGCATGGGTCGGGGAAGTTTGTGTGTGGGTCGGGGAAGTTTCTGTGTGGGTCGGGGAAGTTTGTGTGTGGGTCGGAGAAGTTTGTGTGTGGGTCGGCGAGGTTTGTGTGTGGGTCGGGGAAGTTCGTGTATGGGTCGCGGAAGTTTGTGTGTGGTTCGGAGAAGTTTGTGTTTTGGTCGGGGAGGTTTGTGTGTGGGTCGGGGAAGTTTGTGTGTGGGTCGGAGAAGTTTGTGTATGGGTCGGAGAAGTTTGTGTGTGTGGGTCGGGGAAGTTTGTGTGTGGGTCGGGGAAGTTTGTGTCTGGGTCGGAGAAGTTTGTATATGGCATCGGAGAAGTTGGTTTTTGGGTCGGAGAAGTTTGTGTCTGGATCGGAGAAGTTTGTGTGTGTGGGTCGGGGAAGTTTGTGTTGGGTCGGGGAAGTTTGTGTCTGGCTTTTAGAAGTTTCTGTGTGGGTCAGAGAAGTTTGTGTGTGGGTCGGAGAAGTTTGTGTGTGGTTCGGTGAAGCTTGTGTGTGGTTCGGAGAAGTTTTTGTATGGGTCGGGGAAGTTTGTGAGTGGGTCGGAGAATTTTGTGCATGGGTCGGGGAAGTTTGTGTGTGGTTCGGGGAAGTTTGTGTGTGGGTCGGAGAAGTTTGTGTATAGTTCGGAGAAGTTTGTGTGTGGGTCAGGTAAGTTTATGTGTGGGTCGGAGAAGTTTGTGTGTGTGGGTCGGAGAAGTTTGTGCCTCGGTCTGGAAAGTTTGTGTATGTGTGTCGGAGAAGTTTGTGTCTTGGTCGGAGAAGTTTGTGTCTAGGTTGGAGAAGTTTGTGTTTGGGTTGGAGAAGTTTTTCTGTGGGTCGGAGAAGTTTGTGTCTGTGTCGGAGAAGTTTGTGTCTGGGTTGGAGAAGTTTGTGTGTGGGTTGGATAAGTTTGTGTCTGGGACGGAGTAGTTTGTGTGTATGTCGGGGAATTTTGTGTTGGGTCGGGGAAGTTTGTATGTGGGTCGGAGAAGTTTTTGAGTGGGTCGGGCAAGTTTGTGTGTGGGTCGGGGAAATTTGTGTGTGGGTCGGAAAAGTTTGTGTGTGGGTCGGGGAAGTTTGTGTCTGGGTCGGAGATGTTTGTGTGTGGGTCGGGGAAGTTTGTGTGTGGGTCGGGGAAGTTTGTGTCTGGGTCGGAGAAGTTTGTGTGTGGGTCGGGGAAGTTTGTGTGTGGGTCGGGGAAGTTTGTGTCTGGGTCGGAGAAGTTTGTGTGTGGGTCTGGGAAGTTTGTGTGTGGGTCGGAGAAGTTTGTGTGTGGATCAGAGAAGTTTGTGTGTGTGGGTCGGGGAAGTTTGTGTGTGGGCCGGGAAAGTTTGTGTCTGGATCGGGGAAGTTTGTGCGTGGGTCGGGGAAGTTTGTGTGTGGGTCGGAGAATTTTGTGCATGGGTCGGGGAAGTTTATGTGTGGGTCGGAGAAGTTTGTGCCTCGGTCTGGAAAGTTTGTGTATGTGTGTCGGAGAAGTTTGTGTCTTGGTCGGAGAAGTTTGTGTCTAGGTTGGAGAAGTTTGTGTCTGGGTTGGAGAAGTTTTTGTGTGGGTCGGAGAAGTTTGTATCTGGGTCGGAGTAGTTTGTGTGTGTGTCGGGGAATTTTGTGTTGGGTCGGGGAAGTTTGTATGTGGGTCGGAGAAGTTTTTGAGTGGGTCGGGGAAGTTTGTGTGTGCGTCGGGGAAATTTGTGTGTGGGTCGGAGAAGTTTGTGTGTGGGTCGGGGAAGTTTGTGTCTGAGTCGGAGATGTTTGTGTGTGGGTCGGGGAAATTTGTGTGTGGGTCGGGGAAGTTTGTGTGTGGGTCGGAGAAGTTTGTTTGTGGGTCAGAGAAGTTTGTGTGTGGGTCGGGGAAGTTTGTGCGTGGTTCGGGGAAGCTTGTGTGTGGGTCGGAGAAGTTTGTGTGTGCGTTGGGGAAGTTTGTGTCTGGTTCGGGGAAGTTTGTGTGTGTGGGTCGGGGAAGTTTGTGTCTGATTCGGGGAAGATTGTGTCTGGGTTTTCGAAGTTTGTGTGTGGGTCGGAGAAGTTTGTGTGTGTGGGTCGGGGAAGTTTGTGTCTGGGTCGGGGAAGTTTGTGTCTGGCTTTTAGAAGTTTGTGTGTGGGTCAGAGAAGTTTGTGTGTGGGTCGGAGAAGTTTGTGTGTGGGTCGGAAAAGTTTGTGTGTAGTTCGGAGAAGTTTGTGTGTGGGTCAGGGAAGTTTATGTGTGGGTCGGAGAAGTTTGTGTGTGTAGGTCGGAGAAGTTTGTGCCTCGGTCTGGAAAGTTTGTGTATGTGTGTCGGAGAAGTTTGTGTCTTCGTCGGAGAAGTTTGTGTTTGGGTTGGAGAAGTTTTTGTGTGGGTCGGAGAAGTTTGTGTCTGTGTCGGAGAAGTTTGTTTCTGGGTTGGAGAAGTTTGTGTGTGGGTCGGATAAGTTTGTGTCTGGGACGGAGTAGTTTGTGTGTATGTCGGGGAATTTTGTGTTGGGTCGGGGAAGTTTGTATGTGGGTCGGAGAAGTTTTTGAGTGGGTCGGAGAAGTTTGTGTGTGGGTCGGGGAAATTTGTGTGTGGGTCGGAAAAGTTTGTGTGTGGGTCGGGGAAGTTTGTGTCTGGGTCGGAGATGTTTGTGTGTGGGTCGGGGAAGTTTGTGTGTGGGTCGGGGAAGTTTGTGTCTGGGTCCGGGAAGTTTGTGTGTGGGTCGGAGAAGTTTGTGTGTGTGGGTCGGGGAAGTTTGTGTGTGGGTCGGGAAAGTTTGTGTCTGGATCGGGGAAGTTTGTGCGTGGGTCGGGGAAGTTTGTGTGTGGGTCGGAGAAGTTTGTGTGTGGGTCAGGGAAGTTTGTGTCTGGTTCGGGGAAGTTTGTGTGTGTGGGTCGGGGAAGTTTGTGTCTGGTTCGGGGAAGTTTGTGTCTGGGTTTTCGAAGTTTGTGTGTGGGTTGGAGAAGTTTGTGTGTGTGGGTCGGGGAAGTTTGTGTCTGGGTCGGGGAAGTTTGTGTCTGGCTTTTAGAAGTTTGTGTGTGGGTCAGAGAAGTTTGTGTGTGGGTCGGAGAAGTTTGTGTGTGGTTCGGTGAAGTTTGTGTGTGGGTCGGAGAAGTTTATGTATGGGTCGGGGAAGTTTGTGTGTGGGTCGGAGAAGTTTGTGTGTGGGTCTGGGAAGTTTGTGTGTGGGTCGGAGAAGTTTGTGTGTGGGTCAGAGAAGTTTGTGTGTGTGGGTCGGGGAAGTTTGTGTGTGGGCCGGGAAAGTTTGTGTCTGGATCGGGGAAGTTTGTGCGTGGGTCGGGGAAGTTTGTGTGTGGGTCGGAGAATTTTGTGCATGGGTCGGGGAAGTTTATGTGTGGGTCGGAGAAGTTTGTGCCTCGGTCTGGAAAGTTTGTGTATGTGTGTCGGAGAAGTTTGTGTCTTGGTCGGAGAAGTTTGTGTCTAGGTTGGAGAAGTTTGTGTCTGGGTTGGAGAAGTTTTTGTGTGGGTCGGAGAAGTTTGTATCTGGGTCGGAGTAGTTTGTGTGTGTGTCGGGGAATTTTGTGTTGGGTCGGGGAAGTTTGTATGTGGGTCGGAGAAGTTTTTGAGTGGGTCGGGGAAGTTTGTGTGTGCGTCGGGGAAATTTGTGTGTGGGTCGGAGAAGTTTGTGTGTGGGTCGGGGAAGTTTGTGTCTGAGTCGGAGATGTTTGTGTGTGGGTCGGGGAAATTTGTGTGTGGGTCGGGGAAGTTTGTGTGTGGGTCGGAGAAGTTTGTTTGTGGGTCAGAGAAGTTTGTGTGTGGGTCGGGGAAGTTTGTGCGTGGTTCGGGGAAGCTTGTGTGTGGGTCGGAGAAGTTTGTGTGTGCGTTGGGGAAGTTTGTGTCTGGTTCGGGGAAGTTTGTGTGTGTGGGTCGGGGAAGTTTGTGTCTGATTCGGGGAAGATTGTGTCTGGGTTTTCGAAGTTTGTGTGTGGGTCGGAGAAGTTTGTGTGTGTGGGTCGGGGAAGTTTGTGTCTGGGTCGGGGAAGTTTGTGTCTGGCTTTTAGAAGTTTGTGTGTGGGTCAGAGAAGTTTGTGTGTGGGTCGGAGAAGTTTGTGTGTGGGTCGGAAAAGTTTGTGTGTAGTTCGGAGAAGTTTGTGTGTGGGTCAGGGAAGTTTATGTGTGGGTCGGAGAAGTTTGTGTGTGTAGGTCGGAGAAGTTTGTGCCTCGGTCTGGAAAGTTTGTGTATGTGTGTCGGAGAAGTTTGTGTCTTCGTCGGAGAAGTTTGTGTTTGGGTTGGAGAAGTTTTTGTGTGGGTCGGAGAAGTTTGTGTCTGTGTCGGAGAAGTTTGTTTCTGGGTTGGAGAAGTTTGTGTGTGGGTCGGATAAGTTTGTGTCTGGGACGGAGTAGTTTGTGTGTATGTCGGGGAATTTTGTGTTGGGTCGGGGAAGTTTGTATGTGGGTCGGAGAAGTTTTTGAGTGGGTCGGAGAAGTTTGTGTGTGGGTCGGGGAAATTTGTGTGTGGGTCGGAAAAGTTTGTGTGTGGGTCGGGGAAGTTTGTGTCTGGGTCGGAGATGTTTGTGTGTGGGTCGGGGAAGTTTGTGTGTGGGTCGGGGAAGTTTGTGTCTGGGTCCGGGAAGTTTGTGTGTGGGTCGGAGAAGTTTGTGTGTGTGGGTCGGGGAAGTTTGTGTGTGGGTCGGGAAAGTTTGTGTCTGGATCGGGGAAGTTTGTGCGTGGGTCGGGGAAGTTTGTGTGTGGGTCGGAGAAGTTTGTGTGTGGGTCAGGGAAGTTTGTGTCTGGTTCGGGGAAGTTTGTGTGTGTGGGTCGGGGAAGTTTGTGTCTGGTTCGGGGAAGTTTGTGTCTGGGTTTTCGAAGTTTGTGTGTGGGTTGGAGAAGTTTGTGTGTGTGGGTCGGGGAAGTTTGTGTCTGGGTCGGGGAAGTTTGTGTCTGGCTTTTAGAAGTTTGTGTGTGGGTCAGAGAAGTTTGTGTGTGGGTCGGAGAAGTTTGTGTGTGGTTCGGTGAAGTTTGTGTGTGGGTCGGAGAAGTTTATGTATGGGTCGGGGAAGTTTGTGTGTGGGTCGGAGAATTTTGTGCATCGGTCGGGGAAGTTTATGTGTGGGTCGGAGAAGTTTGTGCCTCAGTCTGGAAAGTTTGTGTATGTGTGTCGGAGAAGTTTGTGTCTTGGTCGGAGAAGTTTGTGTCTAGGTTGGAGAAGTTTGTGTCTGGGTTGGAGAAGTTTTTGTGTGGGTCGGAGAAGTTTGTGTCTGTGTCGGAGAAGTTTGTGTCTGGGTTGGAGAAGTTTGTGTGTGGGTCGGATAAGTTTGTGTGTGGGTCGGATAAGTTTGTGTCTGGGTCGGAGTAGTTTGTGTGTGTGTCGGGGAATTTTGTGTTGGGTCAGGGAAGTTTGTATGTGGGTCGGAGAAGTTTTTGAGTGGGTCGGGGAAGTTTGTGTGTGGGTCGGAGAAGTTTGTGTGTGGGTCAGGGAAGTTTGTGTCTGAGTCGGAGATGTTTGTGTGTGGGTCGGGGAAATTTGTGTGTGGATCGGGGAAGTTTGTGTGTGGGTCGGAGAAGTTTGTTTGTGGGTCAGAGAAGTTTGTGTGTGGGTCGGGGAAGTTTGTGCGTGGTTCGGGGAAGTTTGTGTGTAGGTCGGAGAAGTTTGTGTGTGCGTCGGGGAAGTTTGTGTCTGGTTCGGGGAAGTTTGTGTGTGTGGGTCGGGGAAGTTTGTGTCTGGGTCGGAGAAGTTTGTATATGGCATCGGAGAAGTTGGTTTTTGGGTCGGAGAAGTTTGTGTCTGGATCGGAGAAGTTTGTGTGTGTGGGTCGGGGATGTTTGTGTTGGGTCGGGGAAGTTTGTGTCTGGCTTTTAGAAGTTTCTGTGTGGGTCAGAGAAGTTTGTGTGTGGGTCGGAGAAGTTTGTGTGTGGTTCGATGAAGTTTGTGTGTGGTTCGGAGAAGTTTTTGTATGGGTCGGGGAAGTTTGTGAGTGGGTCGGAGAATTTTGTGCATGGGTCGGGGAAGTTTGTGTGTGGTTCGGGGAAGTTTGTGTGTGGGTCGGAGAAGTTTGTGTGTAGTTCGGAGAAGTTTGTGTGTGGGTCAGGGAAGTTTATGTGTGGGTCGGAGAAGTTTGTGTGTGTGGGTCGGAGAAGTTTGTGCCTCGGTCTGGAAAGTTTGTGTATGTGTGTCGGAGAAGTTTGTGTCTTGGTCGGAGAAGTTTGTGTCTAGGTTGGAGAAGTTTGTGTTTGGGTTGGAGAAGTTTTTCTGTGGGTCGGAGAAGTTTGTGTCTGTGTCGGAGAAGTTTGTGTCTGGGTTGGAGAAGTTTGTGTGTGGGTTGGATAAGTTTGTGTCTGGGACGGAGTAGTTTGTGTGTATGTCGGGGAATTTTGTGTTGGGTCGGGGAAGTTTGTATGTGGGTCGGAGAAGTTTTTGAGTGGGTCGGGCAAGTTTGTGTGTGGGTCGGGGAAATTTGTGTGTGGGTCGGAAAAGTTTGTGTGTGGGTCGGGGAAGTTTGTGTCTGGGTCGGAGATGTTTGTGTGTGGGTCGGGGGAGTTTGTCTGTGGGTCGGGGAAGTTTGTGTCTGGGTCGGAGAAGTTTGTGTGTGGGTCCGGGAAGTTTGTGTGTGGGTCGGAGAAGTTTGTGTGTGGGTCAGAGAAGTTTGTGTGTGTGGGTCGGGGAAGTTTGTGTGTGGGTCGGGAAAGTTTGTGTCTGGATCGGGGAAGTTTGTGCGTGGGTCGGGGAAGTTTGTGTGTGGGTCGGAGAAGTTTGTGTGTGGGTCAGGGAAGTTTGTGTCTGGTTCGGAGAAGTTTGTGTGTGTGGGTCGGGGAAGTTTGTGTCTGGTTCGGGGAAGTTTGTGTCTGGGTTTTCGAAGTTTGTGTGTGGGTCGGAGAAGTTTGTGTGTGTGGGTCGGGGAAGTTTGTGTCTGGGTCGGGGAAGTTTGTGTCTGGCTTTTAGAAGTTTGTGTGTGGGTCAGAGAAGTTTGTGTGTGGGTTGGAGAAGTTTGTGAGTGGTTCTGTGAAGTTTGTGAGTGGGTCGGAGAAGTTTGTGTATGGGTCGGGGAAGTTTGTGTGTGGGTCGGAGAATTTTGTGCATGGGTCGGGGAAGTTTGTGTATGGGTCGGGGAAGTTTGTGTGTGGGTCGGATAAGTTTGTGTCTGGGTCGGAGTAGTTTGTGTGTGTGTCGGGGAATTTTGTGTTGTGTCGGGGAAGTTTGTATGTGGGTCGGAGAAGTTTTTGAGTGGGTCGGGGAAGTTTGTGTGTTGGTCGGGGAATTTTGTGAATGGGTCGGGGAAGTTTGTGTGTGGTACGGGGAAGTTTGTGTGTGGGTCGGAAAAGTTTGTGCGTAGTTCGGAGAAGTTTGTGTGTGGGTCAGGGAAGTTTATGTGTGGGTCGGAGAAGTTTGTGTGTGTGGGTCGGAGAAGTTTGTGCCTCGGTCTGGAAAGTTTGTGTATGTGTGTCGGAGAAGTTTGTGTCTTGGTCGGAGAAGTTTGTGTCTAGGTTGGAGAAGTTTGTGTTTGGGTTGGAGAAGTTTTTGTGTGGGTCGGAGAAGTTTGTGTCTGTTTCGGAGAAGTTTGTGTCTGGGTTGGAGAAGTTTGTGTGTGGGTCGGATAAGTTTGTGTCTGGGACGGAGTAGTTTGTGTGTATGTCGGGGAATTTTGTGTTGGGTCGGGGAAGTTTGTATGTGGGTCGGAGAAGTTTTTGAGTGGGTCGGGGAAGTTTGTGTGTGGGCCGGGGAAATTTGTGTGTGGGTCGGAAAAGTTTGTGTGTGGGTCGGGGAAGTTTGTGTCTGGGTCGGAGATGTTTGTGTGTGGGTCGGGGAAGTTTGTGTGTCGGTCGGGGAAGTTTGTGTCTGGGTCGGAGAAGTTTGTGTGTGGGTCCGGGAAGTTTGTGTGTGGGTCGGAGAAGTTTGTGTGTGGGTCAGAGAAGTTTGTGTGTGTGGGTCGGGGAAGTTTGTGTGTGGGTCGGGAAAGTTTGTGTCTGGATCGGGGAAGTTTGTGCGTGGGTCGGGGAAGTTTGTGTGTGGGTCGGAGAAGTTTGTGTGTGGGTCAGGGAAGTTTGTGTCTGGTTCGGGGAAGTTTGTGTGTGTGGGTCGGGGAAGTTTGTGTCTGGTTCGGGGAAGTTTGTGTCTGGGTTTTCGAAGTTTGTGTGTGGGTTGGAGAAGTTTGTGTGTGTGGGTCGGGGAAGTTTGTGTCTGGGTCGGGGAAGTTTGTGTCTGGCTTTTAGAAGTTTGTGTGTGGGTCAGAGAAGTTTGTGTGTGGGTCGGAGAAGTTTGTGTGTGGTTCGGTGAAGTTTGTGTGTGGGTCGGAGAAATTTGTGTATGGGTCGGGGAAGTTTGTGTGTGGGTCGGAGAATTTTGTGCATGGGTCGCGGAAGTTTATGTGTGGGTCGGAGAAGTTTGTGCCTCGGTCTGGAAAGTTTGTGTATGTGTGTCGGAGAAGTTTGTGTCT
Organism: Pristiophorus japonicus; assembly: GCF_044704955.1. Classification (NCBI taxonomy): domain Eukaryota; kingdom Metazoa; phylum Chordata; class Chondrichthyes; family Pristiophoridae; genus Pristiophorus; species Pristiophorus japonicus. The sequence goes on from NC_091990.1 coordinate 84,929,105, forward strand.
TGGTCGGAGAAGTTTGTGTCTAGGTTGGAGAAGTTTGTGTCTGGGTTGGAGAAGTTTTTGTGTGGGTCGGAGAAGTTTGTGTCTGTGTCGGAGTAGTTTGTGTGTGGGTCGGAGAAGTTTGTGTCTGAGTCGGAGATGTTTGTGTGTGGGTCGGGGAAATTTGTGTGTGGGTCGGGGAAGTTTGTGTGTGGGTCGGAGAAGTTTGTTTGTGGGTCAGAGAAGTTTGTGTGTGGGTCGGGGAAGTTTGTGCGTGGGTCGGGGAAGCTTGTGTGTGGGTCGGAGAAGTTTGTGTGTGCGTCGGGGAAGTTTGTGTCTGGTTCGGGGAAGTTTGTGTGTGTGGGTCGGGGAAGTTTGTGTCTGATTCGGGGAAGATTGTGTCTGGGTTTTCGAAGTTTGTGTGTGGGTCGGAGAAGTTTGTGTGTGTGGGTCGGGGAAGTTTGTGTCTGGGTCGGGGAAGTTTGTGTCTGGCTTTTAGAAGTTTGTGTGTGGGTCAGAGAAGTTTGTGTGTGGGTCGGAGAAGTTTGTGTGTGGGTCGGAGAAGTTTGTGTATGGGTCGGGGATGTTTGTGAGTGGGTCGGAGAATTTTGTGCATGGGTCGGGGAAGTTTGTGTATGGGTCGGGGAAGTTTATGTGTGGGTCGGAGAAGTTTGTGTGCGGGTCGGGGAAGTTTGTGTCTGGGTCGGAGATGTTTGTGTGTGGGTCGGGGAAGTTTGTGTGTGGGTCGGGGAAGTTTTTGTCTGGGTCGGAGAAGTTTGTGTATGGGTCAGGGAAGTTTGTGTGTGGGTCGGAGAATTTTGTGCATGGGTCGGGGAAGTTTGTGTGTGGGTCGGGGAAGTTATGTGTGGGTCGGGGAAGTTTGTGTGTGGGTCGGAGAAGTTTGTGTGTGGGTCGGCGAGGTTTGTGTGTGGGTCGGGGAAGTTCGTGTATGGGTCGGGGAAGTTTGTGTGTGGTTCGGAGAAGTTTGTGTTTTGGTCGGGGAGGTTTGTGTGTGGGTCGGGGAAGTTTGTGTGTGGGTCGGAGAAGTTTGTGTGTGTGGGTCGGGGAAGTTTGTGTGTTTGTCGGGGAAGTTTGTGCGTGGGTCGGGGAAGTTTGTGTCTGGGTCGGAGAAGTTTGTATATGGCATCGGAGAAGTTGGTTTTTGGGTCGGAGAAGTTTGTGTCTGGGTCGGAGAAGTTTGTGAGTGTGGGTCGGGGAAGTTTGTGTCTGGGTCGGGTAAGTTTGTGTCTGGCTTTTAGAAGTTTCTGTGTGGGTCAGAGAAGTTTGTGTGTGGGTCGGAGAAGTTTGTGTGTGGTTCGGTGAAGTTTGTGTGTGGGTCGGAGAAGTTTTTGTATGGGTTGGGGAAGTTTGTGAGTGGGTCGGAGAATTTTGTGCATGGGTCGGGGAAGTTTGTGTGTGGTTCGGAGAAGTTTGTGTGTGGGTCGGAGAAGTTTGTGTATGGGTCGGGGAAGTTTGTGTGTGGGTCGGAGAATTTTGTGCATGGGTCGGGGAAGTTTGTGTGTGGGTCGGAGAAGTTTGTGCCTCGGTCTGGAAAGTTTGTGTATGTGTGTCGGAGAAGTTTGTGTCTTGGTCGGAGAAGTTTGTGTCTAGGTTGAAGAAGTTTGTGTCTGGGTTGGAGAAGTTTTTGTGTGGGTCGGAGAAGTTTGTGTCTGTGTCGGAGAAGTTTGTGTCTGGGTTGGAGAAGTTTGTGTGTGGGTCGGATAAGTTTGTGTGTGGGTCGGATAAGTTTGTGTCTGGGTCGGAGTAGTTTGTGTGTGTGTCGGGGAATTTTGTGTCTGGGTCGGAGAAGTTTGTATATGGCATCGGAGAAGTTGGTTTTTGGGTCGGAGAAGTTTGTGTCTGGGTCGGAGAAGTTTGTGAGTGTGTGTCGGAGAAGTTTGTGTCTGGGTCGGGTAAGTTTGTGTCTGGCTTTTAGAAGTTTCTGTGTGGGTCAGAGAAGTTTGTGTGTGGGTCGGAGAAGTTTGTGTGTGGTTCGGTGAAGTTTGTGTGTGGGTCGGAGAAGTTTTTGTATGGGTTGGGGAAGTTTGTGAGTTGGTCGGAGAATTTTGTGCATGGGTCGGGGAAGTTTGTGTGTGGTTCGGAGAAGTTTGTGTGTGGGTCGGAGAAGTTTGTGTATGGGTCGGGGAAGTTTGTGTGTGGGTCGGAGAATTTTGTGCATGGGTCGGGGAAGTTTGTGTGTGGGTCGGAGAAGTTTGTGTTTTGGTCGGGGAGGTTTTTGTGTGGGTCGGGGAAGTTTGTGTGTGGGTCGGAGAAGTTTGTGTGTTGGTCGGGGAGGTTTGTGTGTGGGTCGGGGAAGTTTTTGAGTGGGTCGGGGAAGTTTGTGTGTTGGTCTGGGAAGTTAGTTTGTGGGTCGGAGAAGTTTGTGCGTGGGTCGGGGAAGTTTGTGTGTGGGTCGGAGAAGTTTGTGTGTGGGTCAGGGAAGTTTGTGTGTGGGTCGGAGAAGTTTGTGTGTGTGCGTCGGGGAAGTTTGTGTCTGGTTCGGGGAAGTTTGTGTCTGGCTTTTAGAAGTATGTGTGTGGGTCAGAGAAGTTTGTGTGTGTGGGTCGGGGAAGTTTGTGTCTGGTTCGGGGAAGTTTGTGTCTGGGTTTTCGAAGTTTGTGTGTGGGTCGGAGAAGTTTGTGTGTGTGGGTCGGGGAAGTTTGTGTCTGGGTCGGGGAAGTTTGTGTCTGGCTTTTAGAAGTATGTGTGTGGGTCAGAGAAGTTTGTGTGTGGGTCGGAGAATTTTGTGTGTGGTTCGGTGAAGTTTGTGTGTGGGTCGGAGAAGTTTGTGTATGAGTCGGAGAAGTTTGTGTGTGGGTCGGCGAGGTTTGTGTGTGGGTCGGGGAAGTTCGTGTATGGGTCGGGGAAGTTTGTGTGTGGGTCGGAGAAGTTTGTGTTTTGGTCGGGGAGGTTTGTGTGTGGGTCGGGGAAATTTGTGTGTGGGTCGGAGAAGTTTGTGTATGGGTCGGAGAAGTTTGTGTGTGTGGGTCGGGGAAGTTTGTGTGTTTGTCGGGGAAGTTTGTGCGTGGGTCGGGGAAGTTTGTGTCTGGGTCGGAGAAGTTTGTATATGGCATCGGAGAAGTTGGTTTTTGGGTCGGAGAAGTTTGTGTGTGTGGGACGGGGAAGTTTGTGTCTGGGTCGGGGAAGTTTGTGTCTGGCTTTTAGAAGTTTCTGTGTGGGTCAGAGAAGTTTGTGTGTGGGTCGGAGAAGTTTGTGTGTGGTTCGGTGAAGTTTGTGTGTGGTTCGGAGAAGTTTGTGTATGGGTCGGGGAAGTTTGTGAGAGGTGGGAGAATTTTGTGCATGGGTCGGGGAAGTTTGTGTGTGGTACGGGGAAGTTTGTGTGTGGGTCAGAGAAGTTTGTGTGTAGTTCGGAGAAGTTTGTGTGTGGGTCAGGGAAGTTTATGTGTGGGTCGGAGAAGTTTGTGCCTCGGTCTGGAAAGTTTGTGTATGTGTGTCGGAGAAGTTTGTGTCTTGGTCGGAGAAGTTTGTGTCTAGGTTGGAGAAGTTTGTGTTTGGGTTGGAGAAGTTTTTGTGTGGGTCGGAGAAGTTTGTGTCTGTGTCGGAGAAGTTTGTGTCTGGGTTGGAGAAGTTTGTGTGTGGGTCGGATAAGTTTGTGTCTGGGACGGAGTAGTTTGTGTGTATGTCGGGGAATTTTGTGTTGGGTCGGGGCAGTTTGTATGTGGGTCGGAGAAGTTTTTGAGTGGGTCGGGCAAGTTTGTGTGTGGGTCGGGGAAATTTCTGTGTGGGTCGGAAAAGTTTGTGTGTGGGTCGGGGAAGTTTGTGTCTGGGTCGGAGATGTTTGTGTGTGGGTCGGGGAAGTTTGTGTGTGGGTCGGGGAAGTTTGAGTCTGGGTCGGAGAAGTTTGTGTGTGGGTCCGGGAAGTTTGTGTGTGGGTCGGAGAAGTTTGTGCATGGGTCGGGGACGTTTGTGTGTGGTACGGGGAAGTTTGTGTGTGGGTCGGAAAAGTTTGTGTGTAGTTCGGAGAAGTTTGTGTGTGGGTCAGGGAAGTTTACGTGTGGGTCGGAGAAGTTTGTGTGTGTGGGTCGGAGAAGTTTGTGCCTCGGTCTGGAAAGTTTGTGTATGTGTGTCGGAGAAGTTTGTGTCTTGGTCGGAGAAGTTTGTGTCTAGGTTGGAGAAGTTTGTGTTTGGGTTGGAGAAGTTTTTCTGTGGGTCGGAGAAGTTTGTGTCTGTGTCGGAGAAGTTTGTGTCTGGGTTGGAAAAGTTTGTGTGTGGGTCGGAGAAGTTTGTGTCTGGGTTGGAGAAGTTTGTGTATGGGTCGGGGAAGTTTGTGTGTGGGTCGGATAAGTTTGTTTCTGGGTCGGAGTAGTTTGTGTGTATGTCGGGGAATTTTGTGTTGGGTCGGGGAAGTTTGTATGTGGGTCGGAGAAGTTTTTGAGTGGGTCGGGGAAGTCTGTGTGTGGGCCGGGGAAATTTGTGTGTGGGTCGGAAAAGTTTGTGTGTGGGTCGGGGAAGTTTGTGTCTGGGTCGGAGATGTTTGTGTGTGGGTCGGGGAAGTTTGTGTGTGGGTCGGGGAAGTTTGTGTCTGGGTCGGAGAAGTTTGTGTGTGGGTCCGGGAAGTTTGTGTGTGGGTCGGAGAAGTTTGTGTGTGGGTCAGAGAAGTTTGTGTGTGTGGGTCGGGGAAGTTTGTGTGTGGGTCGGGAAAGTTTGTGTCTGGATCGGGGAAGTTTGTGCGTGGGTCGGGAAGTTTGTGTGTGGGTCGGAGAAGTTTGTGCATGGGTCGGGGAAGTTTGTGTTTGGGTCGGGGAAGTTTCTGTGTGGGTCGGGGAAGTTTGTGTGTGGGTCGGAGAAGTTTGTGTGTGTGGGTCGGGGAAGTTTGTGTGTTTGTCGGGGAAGTTTGTGCGTGGGTCGGGGAAGTTTGTGTCTGGGTCGGAGAAGTTTGTATATGGCATCGGAGAAGTTGGTTTTTGGGTCGGAGAAGTTTGTGTCTGGGTCGGAGAAGTTTGTGTGTGTGGGTCGGGGAAGTTTGTGTCTGGGTCGGGGAAGTTTGTGTCTGGCTTTTAGAAGTTTCTGTGTGGGTCAGAGAAGTTTGTGTGTGGGTTGGAGAAGTTTGTGTGTGGTTCGGTGAAGTTTGTGTGTGGGTCGGAGAAGTTTGTGTGTGGGTCAGGGAAGTTTGTGTCTGGTTCGGGGAAGTTTGTGTGTGTGGGTCGGGGAAGTTTGTGTCTGGTTCGGGGAAGTTTGTGTCTGGGTTTTCGAAGTTTGTCTGTGGGTCGGAGAAGTTTGTGTGTGTGGGTCGGGGAAGTTTGTGTCTGGGTCAGGGAAGTTTGTGTCTGGCTTTTAGAAGTTTGTGTGTGGGTCAGAGAAGTTTGTGTGTGGGTCGGAGAAGTTTGTGTGTGGTTCGGTGAAGTTTGTGTGTGGGTCGGAGAAGTTTGTGTATGGGTCGGGGAAGTTTGTGTGTGGGTCGGAGAATTTTGTGCATGGGTCGGGGAAGTTTGTGTGTGGGTCGGAGAAGTTTGTGCCTCGGTCTGGAAAGTTTGTGTATGTGTGTCGGAGAAGTTTGTGTCTTGGTCGGAGAAGTTTGTGTCTAGGTTGGAGAAGTTTGTGTCTGGGTTGGAGAAGTTTTTGTGTGGGTCGGAGAAGTTTGTGTCTGTGTCGGAGAAGTTTGTGTCTGGGTTGGAGAAGTTTGTGTGTGGGTCGGGGAAGTTTGTGTGTTGGTCGGATAAGTTTGTGTCTGGGTCGGAGTAGTTTGTGTGTGTGTCGGATAATTTTGTGTTGGGTCGGGGAAGTTTGTGTGTGGTTCGGAGAAGTTTGTGTATGGGTCGGGGAAGTTTGTGAGAGGTGGGAGAATTTTGTGCATGGGTCGGGGAAGTTTGTGTGTGGTACGGGGAAGTTTTTGAGTGGGTCGGGGAAGTTTGTGTGTTGGTCGGGAAAGTTTGTGTGTGGGTCGGAGAAGTTTGTGTGCGGGTCGGGGAAGTTTGTGTCTGGGTCGGAGATGTTTGTGTGTGGGTCGGGGAAGTTTGTGTGTGGGTCGGGGAAGTTTGTGTCTGGGTCGGAGAAGTTTGTGTATGGGTCAGGGAAGTTTGTGTGTGGGTCGGAGAATTTTGTGCATGGGTCGGGGAAGTTTGTGTGTGGGTCGGGGAAGTTTCTGTGTGGGTCGGGGAAGTTTGTGTGTGGGTCGGAGAAGTTTGTGTGTGGGTCGGCGAGGTTTGTGTGTGGGTCGGGGAACTTCGTGTATGGGTCGGGGAAGTTTGTGTGTGGTTCGGAGAAGTTTGTGTTTTGGTCGGGGAGGATTGTGTGTGGGTCGGGGAAGTTTGTGTGTGGGTCGGAGAAGTTTGTGTGTTGGTCGGGGAGGTTTGTGTGTGGGTCGGGGAAGTTTTTGAGTGGGTCGGGGAAGTTTGTGTGTTGGTCGGGGAAGTTAGTTTGTGGGTCGGAGAAGTTTGTGCGTGGGTCGGGGAAGTTTGTGTGTGGGTCGGAGAAGTTTGTGTGTGGGTCAGGGAAGTTTGTGTGTGGGTCGGAGAAGTTTGTGTGAGTGCGTCGGGGAAGTTTGTGTCTTGTTCGGGGAAGTTTGTGTGTGTGGGTCGGGGAAGTTTGTGTCTGGTTCGGGGAAGTTTGTGTCTGGGTTTTCGAAGTTTGTGTGTGGGTCGGAGAAGTTTGTGTGTGTGGGTCGGGGAAGTTTGTGTCTGGGTTGGGGAAGTTTGTGTCTGGCTTTTAGAAGTTTGTGTGTGGGTCAGAGAAGTTTGTGTGTGGGTCGGAGAATTTTGTGTGTGGTTCGGTGAAGTTTGTGTGTGGGTCGGAGAAGTTTGTGTATGAGTCGGAGAAGTTTGTGTGTGGGTCGGCGAGGTTTGTGTGTGGGTCGGGGAAGTTCGTGTATGGGTCGGGGAAGTTTGTGTGTGGGTCGGAGAAGTTTGTGTTTTGGTCGGGGAGGTTTGTGTGTGGGTCGGGGAAGTTTGTGTGTGGGTCGGAGAAGTTTGTGTATGGGTCGGAGAAGTTTGTGTGTGTGGGTCGGGGAAGTTTGTGTGTGGGTCGGGAAAGTTTGTGTCTGGATCGGGGAAGTTTGTGCATGGGTCGGGGAAGTTTGTGTGTGGGTCGGAGAAGTTTGTGTGTGGGTCAGGGAAGTTTGTGTCTGGTTCGGGGAAGTTTGTGTGTGTGGGTCGGGGAAGTTTGTGTCTGGTTCGGGGAAGTTTGTGTCTGGGTTTTCGAAGTTTGTGTGTGGGTCGGAGAAGTTTGTGTGTGTGGGTCGGGGAAGTTTGTGTCTGGGTTGGGGAAGTTTGTGTCTGGCTTTTAGAAGTTTGTGTGTGGGTCAGAGAAGTTTGTGTGTGGGTCGGAGAAGTTTGTGTGTGGTTCGGTGAAGTTTGTGTGTGGGTCGTAGAAGTTTGTGTATGGGTCGGGGAAGTTTGTGTGTGGGTCGGAGAATTTTGTGCATGGGTCGGGGAAGTTTGTGTGTGAGTCGGAGAAGTTTGTGCCTCGGTCTGGAAAGTTTGTGTATGTGTGTCGGAGAAGTTTGTGTCTAGGTTGGAGAAGTTTGTGTCTCGGTTGGAGAAGTTTGTGTCTGGGTTGGAGAAGTTTTTGTGTGGGTCGGAGAAGTTTGTGTCTGTGTCGGAGAAGTTTGTGTCTGGGTTGGAGAAGTTTGTGTGTGGGTTGGATAAGTTTGTGTCTGGGTCGGAGTAGTTTGTGTGTGTGTCGGGGAATTTTGTGTTGGGTCGGGGAAGTTTGTATGTGGGTCGGAGAAGTTTTTGAGTGGGTCGGGGAAGTTTGTGTGTGGGTCGGGGAAATTTGTGTGTGGGTCGGAGAAGTTTGTGTGTGGGTCGGGGAAGTTTGTGTCTGAGTCGGAGATGTTTTTGTGTGGGTCGGGGAAATTTGTGTGTGGGTCGGGGAAGTTTGTGTGTGTGTCGGAAAAGTTTGTTTGTGGGTCAGAGAAGTTTGTGTGTGGGTCGGGGAAGTTTGTGCGTGGGTCGGGGAAGCTTGTGTGTGGGTCGGAGAAGTTTGTGTGTGCGTCGGGGAAGTTTGTGTCTGGTTCGGGGAAGTTTGTGTGTGTGGGTCGGGGAAGTTTGTGTCTGATTCGGGGAAGATTGTGTCTGGGTTTTCGAAGTTTGTGTGTGGGTCGGAGAAGTTTGTGTGTGTGGGTCGGGGAAGTTTGTGTCTGGGTCGGGGAAGTTTGTGTCTGGCTTTTAGAAGTTTGTGTGTGGGTCAGAGAAGTTTGTGTGTGGGTCGGAGAAGTTTGTGTGTGGGTCGGAGAAGTTTGTGTATGGGTCGGGGATGTTTGTGAGTGGGTCGGAGAATTTTGTGCATGGGTCGGGTAAGTTTGTGTATGGGTCGGGGAAGTTTATGTGTGGGTCAGAGAAGTTTGCGCCTCGGTCTGGAAAGTTTGTGTATGTGTGTCGGAGAAGTTTGTGTCTAGGTTGGAGAAGTTTGTGTCTGGGTTGGAGAAGTTTTTGTGTGGGTCGGAGAAGTTTGTGTCCGTGTCGGAGAAGTTTGTGTCTGGGTTAGAGAGGTTTGTGTGTGGGTCGGATAAGTTTGTGTCTGGGACGGAGTAGTTTGTGTGTGTGTCGGGGAATTTTGTGTTGGGTCGGGGAAGTTTGTATGTGGGTCGGAAAAGTTCGTGTGTGGGTCGGGGAAGTTTGTGTGTGGGTCGGGGAAATTTGTGTGTGGGTCAGAAAAGTTTGTGTGTGGGTCGGGGAAGTTTGTGTGTGGGTCGGAGATGTTTGTGTGTGGGTCGGGGAAGTTTGTGTGTGGTTCGGGGAAGTTTGTTTCTGATTCGGAGAAGTTTGTGTGTGGGTCCGGGAAGTTTGTGTGTGGGTCAGAGAAGTTTGTGTGTGTGGGTCGGGGAAGTTTGTGTGTGGGTCGAGAAAGTTTGTGTCTGGGTCGGGGAAGTTTGTGCGTGGGTCGGGGAAGTTTGTGTGTGGGTCGGAGAAGTTTGTGTGTGGGTCAGGGATGTTTGTGTGTGGGTCGGAGAAGTTTGTGTGTGGGTCGGAGAAGTTTGTGTCTGGTTCGGGGAAGTTTGTGTGTGTGGGTCGGGGAAGTTTGGGTCTGGTTCGGGGAAGTTTGTGTCTGGGTTTTCGAAGTTTGTGTGTGGGTCGGAGAAGTTTGTGTGTGTGGGTCGGGGAAGTTTGTGTCTGGGTCGGGGAAGTTTGTGTCTGGCTTATAGAAGTTTGTGTGTGGGTCAGAGAATTTGTGTGTGGGTCGGAGAATTTTGTGTGTGGTTCGGTGAAGTTTGTGTGTGGGTCGGAGAAGTTTGTGTATGAGTCGGAGAAGTTTGTGTGTGGGTCGGCGAGGTTTGTGTGTGGGTCGGGGAAGTTCGTGTATGGGTCGGGGAAGTTTGTGTGTGGTTCGGAGAAGTTTGTGTTTTGGTCGGGGAGGTTTGTGTGTGGGTCGGGGAAGTTTGTGTGTGGGTCGGAGAAGTTTGTGTATGGGTCGGAGAAGTTTGTGTGTGTGGGTCGGGGAAGTTTGTGTGTTTGTCGGGGAAGTTTGTGCGTGGGTCGGGGAAGTTTGTGTCTGGGTCGGAGAAGTTTGTATATGGCATCAGAGAAGTTGGTTTTTGGGTCGGAGAAGTTTGTGTCTGGGTCGGAGAAGTTTGTGTGTGTGGGTCGGGGAAGTTTGTGTCTGGGTCGGGGAAGTTTGTGTCTGGCTTTTAGAAGTTTCTGTGTGGGTCAGAGAAATTTGTGTGTGGGTCGGAGAAGTTTGTGTGTGGTTCGGTGAAGTTTGTGTGTGGGTCGGAGAAGTTTGTGTATGGGTCGGGGAAGTTTGTGAGTGGGTCGGAGAATTTTGTGCATGGGTCGGGGAAGTTTGTGTGTGGTACGGGGAAGTTTGTGTGTGGGTCGGAGAAGTTTGTGTCTAGTTCGGAGAAGTTTGTGTGTGGGTCAGGGAAGTTTATGTGTGGGTCGGAGAAGTTTGTGTGTGTGGGTCGGAGAAGTTTGTGCCTCGGTCTGGAAAGTTTGTGTATGTGTGTCGGAGAAGTTTGTGTCTTGGTCGGAGAAGTTTGTGTCTAGGTTGGAGAAGTTTGTGTTTGGGTTGGAGAAGTTTTTGTGTGGGTCGGAGAAGTTTGTGTCTGTGTCGGAGAAGTTTGTGTGTATGTCGGGGAATTTTGTGTTGGGTCGGGGAAGTTTGTATGTGGGTCGGAGAAGTTTTTGAGTGGGTCGGGCAAGTTTGTGTGTGGGTCGGGGAAATTTGTGTGTGGGTCGGAAAAGTTTGTGTGTGGGTCGGGGAAGTTTGTGTCTGGGTCGGAGATGTTTGTGTGTGGGTCGGGGAAGTTTGTGTGTGGGTCGGGGAAGTTTGTGTCTGGGTCGGAGAAGTTTGTGTGTGGGTCCGGGAAGTTTGTGTGTGGGTCGGAGAAGTTTGTGTGTGGGTCAGAGAAGTTTGTGTGTGTGGGTCGGGGAAGTTTGTGTGTGGGTCGGGAAAGTTTGTGTCTGGATCGGGGAAGTTTGTGCGTGGGTCGGGGAAGTTTGTGTGTGGGTCGGAGAAGTTTGTGTGTGGGTCGGGGAAGTTTGTGTCTGGTTCGGGGAAGTTTGTGTGTGTGGGTCGGGGAAGTTTGTGTCTGGTTCGGGGAAGTTTGTGTCTGGGTTTTCGAAGTTTGTGTGTGGGTCGGAGAAGTTTGTGTGTGTGGGTCGGAGAAGTTTGTGTCTGTGTCGGAGAAGTTTGTGTCTGGGTTGGAGAAGTTTGTGTGTGGGTCGGAGAAGTTTGTGTCTGGGTCGGAGAAGTTTGTGTGTGTGCGTCGGGGAAGTTTGTGTCTGGTTCGGGGAAGTTTGTGTGTGTGGGTCGGGGAAGTTTGTGTCTGGTTCGGGGAAGTTTGTGTCTGGGTTTTCGAAGTTTGTGTGTGGGTCGGAGAAGTTTGTGTGTGTGGGTCGGGGAAGTTTGTGTCTGGGTTGGGGAAGTTTGTGTCTGGCTTTTAGAAGTTTGTGTGTGGGTCAGAGAAGTTTGTGTGTGGGTCGGAGAAGTTTGTGTGTGGTTCGGTGAAGTTTGTGTGTGGGTCGTAGAAGTTTGTGTATGGGTCGGGGAAGTTTGTGTGTGGGTCGGAGAATTTTGTGCATGGGTCGGGGAAGTTTGTGTGTGAGTCGGAGAAGTTTGTGCCTCGGTCTGGAAAGTTTGTGTATGTGTGTCGGAGAAGTTTGTGTCTAGGTTGGAGAAGTTTGTGTCTAGGTTGGAGAAGTTTGTGTCTGGGTTGGAGAAGTTTTTGTGTGGGTCGGAGAAGTTTGTGTCTGTGTCGGAGAAGTTTGTGTCTGGGTTGGAGAAGTTTGTGTGTGGGTCGGATAAGTTTGTGTCTGGGTCGGAGTAGTTTGTGTGTGTGTCGGGGAATTTTGTGTTGGGTCGGGGAAGTTTGTATGTGGGTCGGAGAAGTTTTTGAGTGGGTCGGGGAAGTTTGTGTGTGGGTCGGGGTAATTTGTGTGTGGGTCGGAGAAGTTTGTGTGTGGGTCGGGGAAGTTTGTGTCTGAGTCGGAGATGTTTTTGTGTGGGTCGGGGAAATTTGTGTGTGGGTCGGGGAAGTTTGTGTGTGTGTCGGAAAAGTTTGTTTGTGGGTCAGAGAAGTTTGTGTGTGGGTCGGGGAAGTTTGTGCGTGGGTCGGGGAAGCTTGTGTGTGGGTCGGAGAAGTTTGTGTGTGCGTCGGGGAAGTTTGTGTCTGGTTCGGGGAAGTTTGTGTGTGTGGGTCGGGGAAGTTTGTGTCTGATTCGGGGAAGATTGTGTCTGGGTTTTCAAAGTTTGTGTGTGGGTCGGAGAAGTTTGTGTGTGTGGGTCGGGGAAGTTTGTGTCTGGGTCGGGGAAGTTTGTGTCTGGCTTTTAGAAGTTTGTGTGTGGGTCAGAGAAGTTTGTGTGTGGGTCGGAGAAGTTTGTGTGTGGGTCGGAGAAGTTTGTGTATGGGTCGGGGATGTTTGTGAGTGGGTCGGAGAATTTTGTGCATGGGTCGGGTAAGTTTGTGTATGGGTCGGGGAAGTTTATGTGTGGGTCAGAGAAGTTTGCGCCTCGGTCTGGAAAGTTTGTGTATGTGTGTCGGAGAAGTTTGTGTCTAGGTTGGAGAAGTTTGTGTCTGGGTTGGAGAAGTTTTTGTGTGGGTCGGAGAAGTTTGTGTCCGTGTCGGAGAAGTTTGTGTCTGGGTTAGAGAGGTTTGTGTGTGGGTCGGATAAGTTTGTGTCTGGGACGGAGTAGTTTGTGTGTGTGTCGGGGAATTTTGTGTTGGGTCGGGGAAGTTTGTATGTGGGTCGGAAAAGTTCGTGTGTGGGTCGGGGAAGTTTGTGTGTGGGTCGGGGAAATTTGTGTGTGGGTCAGAAAAGTTTGTGTGTGGGTCGGGGAAGTTTGTGTGTGGGTCGGAGATGTTTGTGTGTGGGTCGGGGAAGTTTGTGTGTGGTTCGGGGAAGTTTGTTTCTGATTCGGAGAAGTTTGTGTGTGGGTCCGGGAAGTTTGTGTGTGGGTCAGAGAAGTTTGTGTGTGTGGGTCGGGGAAGTTTGTGTGTGGGTCGAGAAAGTTTGTGTCTGGGTCGGGGAAGTTTGTGCGTGGGTCGGGGAAGTTTGTGTGTGGGTCGGAGAAGTTTGTGTGTGGGTCAGGGATGTTTGTGTGTGGGTCGGAGAAGTTTGTGTGTGTGCGTCGGGGAAGTTTGTGTCTGGTTCGGGGAAGTTTGTGTGTGTGGGTCGGGGAAGTTTGTGTCTGGTTCGGGGAAGTTTGTGTGTGTGGGTCGGGGAAGTTTGGGTCTGGTTCGGGGAAGTTTGTGTCTGGGTTTTCGAAGTTTGTGTGTGGGTCGGAGAAGTTTGTGTGTGTGGGTCGGGGAAGTTTGTGTCTGGGTCGGGGAAGTTTGTGTCTGGCTTATAGAAGTTTGTGTGTGGGTCAGAGAATTTGTGTGTGGGTCGGAGAATTTTGTGTGTGGTTCGGTGAAGTTTGTGTGTGGGTCGGAGAAGTTTGTGTATGAGTCGGAGAAGTTTGTGTGTGGGTCGGCGAGGTTTGTGTGTGGGTCGGGGAAGTTCGTGTATGGGTCGGGGAAGTTTGTGTGTGGTTCGGAGAAGTTTGTGTTTTGGTCGGGGAGGTTTGTGTGTGGGTCGGGGAAGTTTGTGTGTGGGTCGGAGAAGTTTGTGTATGGGTCGGAGAAGTTTGTGTGTGTGGGTCGGGGAAGTTTGTGTGTTTGTCGGGGAAGTTTGTGCGTGGGTCGGGGAAGTTTGTGTCTGGGTCGGAGAAGTTTGTATATGGCATCGGAGAAGTTGGTTTTTGGGTCGGAGAAGTTTGTGTCTGGGTCGGAGAAGTTTGTGTGTGTGGGTCGGGGAAGTTTGTGTCTGGGTCGGGGAAGTTTGTGTCTGGCTTTTAGAAGTTTCTGTGTGGGTCAGAGAAATTTGTGTGTGGGTCGGAGAAGTTTGTGTGTGGGTCGGAGAAGTTTGTGTGTGGGTCGGAGAAGTTTGTGTATGGGTCGGGGATGTTTGTGAGTGGGTCGGAGAATTTTGTGCATGGGTCGGGTAAGTTTGTGTATGGGTCGGGGAAGTTTATGTGTGGGTCAGAGAAGTTTGCGCCTCGGTCTGGAAAGTTTGTGTATGTGTGTCGGAGAAGTTTGTGTCTAGGTTGGAGAAGTTTGTGTCTGGGTTGGAGAAGTTTTTGTGTGGGTCGGAGAAGTTTGTGTCCGTGTCGGAGAAGTTTGTGTCTGGGTTAGAGAGGTTTGTGTGTGGGTCGGATAAGTTTGTGTCTGGGACGGAGTAGTTTGTGTGTGTGTCGGGGAATTTTGTGTTGGGTCGGGGAAGTTTGTATGTGGGTCGGAAAAGTTCGTGTGTGGGTCGGGGAAGTTTGTGTGTGGGTCGGGGAAATTTGTGTGTGGGTCAGAAAAGTTTGTGTGTGGGTCGGGGAAGTTTGTGTGTGGGTCGGAGATGTTTGTGTGTGGGTCGGGGAAGTTTGTGTGTGGTTCGGGGAAGTTTGTTTCTGATTCGGAGAAGTTTGTGTGTGGGTCCGGGAAGTTTGTGTGTGGGTCAGAGAAGTTTGTGTGTGTGGGTCGGGGAAGTTTGTGTGTGGGTCGAGAAAGTTTGTGTCTGGGTCGGGGAAGTTTGTGCGTGGGTCGGGGAAGTTTGTGTGTGGGTCGGAGAAGTTTGTGTGTGGGTCAGGGATGTTTGTGTGTGGGTCGGAGAAGTTTGTGTGTGTGCGTCGGGGAAGTTTGTGTCTGGTTCGGGGAAGTTTGTGTGTGTGGGTCGGGGAAGTTTGTGTCTGGTTCGGGGAAGTTTGTGTGTGTGGGTCGGGGAAGTTTGGGTCTGGTTCGGGGAAGTTTGTGTCTGGGTTTTCGAAGTTTGTGTGTGGGTCGGAGAAGTTTGTGTGTGTGGGTCGGGGAAGTTTGTGTCTGGGTCGGGGAAGTTTGTGTCTGGCTTATAGAAGTTTGTGTGTGGGTCAGAGAATTTGTGTGTGGGTCGGAGAATTTTGTGTGTGGTTCGGTGAAGTTTGTGTGTGGGTCGGAGAAGTTTGTGTATGAGTCGGAGAAGTTTGTGTGTGGGTCGGCGAGGTTTGTGTGTGGGTCGGGGAAGTTCGTGTATGGGTCGGGGAAGTTTGTGTGTGGTTCGGAGAAGTTTGTGTTTTGGTCGGGGAGGTTTGTGTGTGGGTCGGGGAAGTTTGTGTGTGGGTCGGAGAAGTTTGTGTATGGGTCGGAGAAGTTTGTGTGTGTGGGTCGGGGAAGTTTGTGTGTTTGTCGGGGAAGTTTGTGCGTGGGTCGGGGAAGTTTGTGTCTGGGTCGGAGAAGTTTGTATATGGCATCGGAGAAGTTGGTTTTTGGGTCGGAGAAGTTTGTGTCTGGGTCGGAGAAGTTTGTGTGTGTGGGTCGGGGAAGTTTGTGTCTGGGTCGGGGAAGTTTGTGTCTGGCTTTTAGAAGTTTCTGTGTGGGTCAGAGAAATTTGTGTGTGGGTCGGAGAAGTTTGTGTGTGGTTCGGTGAAGTTTGTGTGTGGGTCGGAGAAGTTTGTGTATGGGTCGGGGAAGTTGTGAGTGGGTCGGAGAATTTTGTGCATGGGTCGGGGAAGTTTGTGTGTGGTACGGGGAAGTTTGTGTGTGGGTCGGAGAAGTTTGTGTCTAGTTCGGAGAAGTTTGTGTGTGGGTCAGGGAAGTTTATGTGTGGGTCGGAGAAGTTTGTGTGTGTGGGTCGGAGAAGTTTGTGCCTCGGTCTGGAAAGTTTGTGTATGTGTGTCGGAGAAGTTTGTGTCTTGGTCGGAGAAGTTTGTGTCTAGGTTGGAGAAGTTTGTGTTTGGGTTGGAGAAGTTTTTGTGTGGGTCGGAGAAGTTTGTGTCTGTGTCGGAGAAGTTTGTGTGTATGTCGGGGAATTTTGTGTTGGGTCGGGGAAGTTTGTATGTGGGTCGGAGAAGTTTTTGAGTGGGTCGGGCAAGTTTGTGTGTGGGTCGGGGAAATTTGTGTGTGGGTCGGAAAAGTTTGTGTGTGGGTCGGGGAAGTTTGTGTCTGGGTCGGAGATGTTTGTGTGTGGGTCGGGGAAGTTTGTGTGTGGGTCGGGGAAGTTTGTGTCTGGGTCGGAGAAGTTTGTGTGTGGGTTCGGGAAGTTTGTGTGTGGGTCGGAGAAGTTTGTGTGTGGGTCAGAGAAGTTTGTGTGTGTGGGTCGGGGAAGTTTGTGTGTGGGTCGGGAAAGTTTGTGTCTGGATCGGGGAAGTTTGTGCGTGGGTCGGGGAAGTTTGTGTGTGGGTCGGAGAAGTTTGTGTGTGGGTCGGGGAAGTTTGTGTCTGGTTCGGGGAAGTTTGTGTGTGTGGGTCGGGGAAGTTTGTGTCTGGTTCGGGGAAGTTTGTGTCTGGGTTTTCGAAGTTTGTGTGTGGGTCGGAGAAGTTTGTGTGTGTGGGTCGGAGAAGTTTGTGTCTGTGTCGGAGAAGTTTGTGTCTGGGTTGGAGAAGTTTGTGTGTGGGTCGGAGAAGTTTGTGTCTGGGTCGGAGAAGTTTGTGTGTGTGCGTCGGGGAAGTTTGTGTCTGGTTCGGGGAAGTTTGTGTGTGTGGGTCGGGGAAGTTTGTGTCTGGTTCGGGGAAGTTTGTGTCTGGGTTTTCGAAGTTTGTGTGTGGGTCGGAGAAGTTTGTGTGTGTGGGTCGTGGAAGTTTGTGTCTGGGTCGGAGAAGTTTGTGTCTGGCTTTTAGAAGTTTGTGTGTGGGTCAGAGAAGTTTGTGTGTGGGTCGGAGAATTTTGTGTGTGGTTCGGTGAAGTTTGTGTGTGGGTCGGAGAAGTTTGTGTATGAGTCGGAGAAGTTTGTGTGTGGGTCGGCGAGGTTTGTGTGTGGGTCGGGGAAGTTCGTGTATGGGTCGGGGAAGTTTGTGTGTGGTTCGGAGAAGTTTGTGTTTTGGTCGGGGAGGTTTGTGTGTGGGTCGGGGAAGTTTGTGTGTGGGTCGGAGAAGTTTGTGTATGGGTCGGAGAAGTTTGTGTGTGTGGGTCGGGGAAGTTTGTGTGTTTGTCGGGGAAGTTTGTGCGTGGGTCGGGGAAGTTTGTGTCTGGGTCGGAGAAGTTTGTATATGGCATCGGAGAAGTTGGTTTTTGGGTCGGAGAAGTTTGTGTCTGGGTCGGAGAAGTTTGTGTGTGTGGGTCGGGGAAGTTTGTGTCTGGTTCGGGGAAGTTTGTGTGTGTGGGTCGGGGAAGTTTGTGTCTGGTTCGGGGAAGTTTGTGTCTAGGTTTTCGAAGTTTGTGTGTGGGTTGGAGAAGTTTGTGTGTGTGGGTCGGGGAAGTTTGTGTCTGGGTCGGGGAAGTTTGTGTCTGGCTTTTAGAAGTTTGTGTGTGGGTCAGAGAAGTTTGTGTGTGGGTCGGAGAAGTTTGTGTGTGGTTCGGTGAAGTTTGTGTGTGGGTCGGAGAAGTTTGTGTATGGGTCGGGGAAGTTTGTGTGTGGGTCGGAGAATTTTGTGCATGGGTCTGGGAAGTTTGTGTGTGGGTCGGAGAAGTTTGTGCCTCGGTCTGGAAAGTTTGTGTATGTGTGTCGGAGAAGTTTGTGTCTTGGTCGGAGAAGTTTGTGTCTAGGTTGGAGAAGTTTGTGTCTGGGTTGGAGAAGTTTTTGTGTGGGTCGGAGAAGTTTGTGTCTGTGTCGGAGAAGTTTGTGTCTGGGTTGGAGAAGTTTGTGTCTGGGTCGGGGAAGTTTGTGTGTGGGTCGGATGAGTTTGTGTCTGGGTCGGAGTAGTTTGTGTGTGTGTCGGGGAATTTTGTGTTGGGTCGGGGAAGTTTGTATGTGGGTCGGAGAAGTTTTTGAGTGGGTCGGGGAAGTTTGTGTGTTGGTCGGGGAAGTTTGTGAGTGGGTCGGAGAAGTTTGTGTGCGGGTCGGGGAAGTTTGTGTCTGGGTCGGAGATGTTTGTGTGTGGGTCGGGGAAGTTTGTGTGTGGGTCGGGGAAGTTTGTGTCTGGGTCGGAGAAGTTTGTGTATGGGTCAGGGAAGTTTGTGTGTGGGTCGGAGAATTTTGTGCATGGGTCGGGGAAGTGTGTGTGTGGGTCGGGGAAGTTTCTGTGTGGGTCGGGGAAGTTTGTGTGTGGGTCGGAGAAGTTTGTGTGTGGGTCGGCGAGGTTTGTGTGTGGGTCGGGGAAGTTCGTGTATGGGTCGGGGAAGTTTGTGTGTGGTTCGGAGAAGTTTGTGTTTTGGTCGGGGAGGATTGTGTGTGGGTCGGGGAAGTTTGTGTGTGGGTCGGAGAAGTTTGTGTGTTGGTCGGGGAGGTTTGTGTGTGGGTCGGGGAAGTTTTTGAGTGGGTCGGGGAAGTTTGTGTGTTGGTCGGGGAAGTTAGTTTGTGGGTCGGAGAAGTTTGTGCGTGGGTCGGGGAAGTTTGTGTGTGGGCGTCGGGGAAGTTTGTGTCTGGTTCGGGGAAGTTTGTGTGTGTGGGTCGGGGAAGTTTGTGTCTGGTTCGGGGAAGTTTGTGTCTGGGTTTTCGAAGTTTGTGTGTGGGTCGGAGAAGTTTGTGTGTGTGGGTCGGGGAAGTTTGTGTCTGGGTCGGGGAAGTTTGTGTCTGGCTTTTAGAAGTTTGTGTGTGGGTCAGAGAAGTTTGTGTGTGGGTCGGAGAATTTTGTGTGTGGTTCGGTGAAGTTTGTGTGTGGGTCGGAGAAGTTTGTGTATGAGTCGGAGAAGTTTGTGTGTGGGTCGGCGAGGTTTGTGTGTGGGTCGGGGAAGTTCGTGTATGGGTCGGGGAAGTTTGTGTGTGGGTCGGAGAAGTTTGTGTTTTGGTCGGGGAGATTTGTGTGTGGGTCGGGGAAGTTTGTGTGTGGGTCGGAAAAGTTTGTGTATGGGTCGGAGAAGTTTGTGTGTGTGGGTCGGGGAAGTTTGTGTGTGGGTCGGGAAAGTTTGTGTCTGGATCGGGGAAGTTTGTGTGTGTGGGTCGGGGAAGTTTGTGTCTGAGTCGGAGATGTTTGTGTCTGGGTTTTCGAAGTTTGTGTGTGGGTCGGGGAAATTTGTGTGTGGGTCGGGGAAGTTTGTGCGTAGGTCGGGGAAGTTTGTGTGTGGGTCGGAGATGTTTGTGTGTGGGTCGGAGAAGTTTGTGTGTGTGCGTCGGGGAAGTTTGTGTCTGGTTCGGGGAAGTTTGTGTGTGGGTCGGGGAAATTTGTGTGTGGGTCGGGGAAGTTTGTGTGTGGGTCGGAGAAGTTTGTTTGTGGGTCAGAGAAGTTTGTGTGAGGGTCGGAGAAGTTTGTGTGTGGGTCGGGGAAGCTTGTGTGTGGGTCGGAGAAGTTTGTGTGTGCGTCGGGGAAGTTTGTGTGTGTGGGTCGGGGAAGTTTGTGTCTGGTTCGGGGAAGTTTGTGTGTGTGGGTCGGGGAAGTTTGTGTCTGGTTCGGGGAAGTTTGTGTGTGTGGGTCGGGGAAGTTTGTGTCTGATTCGGGGAAGTTTGTGTGTGTGGGTCGGGGAAGTTTGTGTCTGATTCGGGGAAGTTTGTGTGTGTGGGTCGGGGAAGTTTGTGTCTGATTCGGGGAAGATTGTGTCTGGCTTTTAGAAGTTTGTGTGTGGGTCAGAGAAGTTTGTGTGTGGGTCGGAGAAGTTTGTGTGTGGGTCGGAGAAGTTTGTGTATGGGTCGGAGAAGTTTGTGTGTGGGTCGGAGAAGTTTGTGTGTGGGTCGGAGAAGTTTGTGTGTGTGGTTCGGGGAAGTTTGTGTCTGATTCGGGGAAGATTGTGTCTGGGTTTTCGAAGTTTGTGTGTGGGTCGGAGAAGTTTGTGTGTGTGGGTCGGGGAAGTTTGTGTCTGATTCGGGGAAGATTGTGTCTGGGTTTTCGAAGTTTGTGTGTGGGTCGGAGAAGTTTGTGTGTGTGGGTCGGGGAAGTTTGTGTCTGGGTTTTCGAAGTTTGTGTGTGGGTCAGAGAAGTTTGTGTGTGGGTCGGAGAAGTTTGTGTGTGGGTCGGAGAAGTTTGTGTATGGGTCGGGGATGTTTGTGAGTGGGTCGGAGAATTTTGTGCATGGGTCGGGGAAGTTTGTGTATGGGTCGGGGAAGTTTATGTGTGGGTCGGATAAGTTTGCGCCTCGGTCTGGAAAGTTTGTGTATGTGTGTCGGAGAAGTTTGTGTCTAGGTTGGAGAAGTTTGTGTCTAGGTTGGAGAAGTTTGTGTCTAGGTTGGAGAAGTTTGTGTCTAGGTTGGAGAAGTTTGTGTCTGGGTCGGAGATGTTTGTGTGTGGGTCGGGGAAGTTTGTGTGTGGGTCCGGGAAGTTTGTGTGTGGGTCAGAGAAGTTTGTGTGTGTGGGTCGGGGAAGTTTGTGTGTGGGTCCGGGAAGTTTGTGTGTGGGTCAGAGAAGTTTGTGTGTGGGTCAGAGAAGTTTGTGTGTGGGTCAGAGAAGTTTGTGTGTGGGTCCGGGAAGTTTGTGTGTGGGTCAGAGAAGTTTGTGTGTGTGGGTCGGGGAAGTTTCTGCGTGGGTCGGGGAAGTTTGTGTGTGGGTCGGAGAAGTTTGTGTGTGGGTCAGGGATGTTTGTGTGTGGGTCGGAGAAGTTTGTGTGTGTGCGTCGGGGAAGTTTGTGTCTGGTTCGGGGAAGTTTGTGTGTGTGGGTCGGGGAAGTTTGTGTCTGGGTCGGGGAAGTTTGTGTCTGGCTTTTAGAAGTTTGTGTGTGGGTCAGAGAATTTGTGTGTGGGTCGGAGAATTTTGGGTGTGGTTCGGTGAAGTTTGTGTGTGGGTCGGAGAAGTTTGTGTAAGAGTCGGAGAAGTTTGTGTGTGGGTCGGCGAGGTTTGTGCGTGGGTCGGGGAAGTTCGTGTATGGGTCGGAGAAGTTTGTGTGTGTGGGTCGGGGAAGTTTGTGTGTGGGTCGGGGATGTTTGTGTGTGGTTCGGAGAAGTTTGTGTGTGGGTCGGGGAAGTTTGTGTGTGGGTCGGAGAAGTTTGTGTATGGGTCGGAGAAGTTTGTGTGTGTGGGTCGGGGAAGTTTGTGTGTTTGTCGGGGAACTTTGTGCGTGGGTCGGGGAAGTTTGTGTCTGGGTCGGAGAAGTTTGTATATGGCATCAGAGAAGTTCGTTTTTGGGTCGGAGAAGTTTGTGTCTGGGTCGGAGAAGTTTGTGTGTGTGGGTCGGGGAAGTTTGTGTCTGGGTCGGGGACGTTTGTGTCTGGCTTTTAGAAGTTTCTGTGTGGGTCAGAGAAGTTTGTGTGTGGGTCGGAGAAGTTTGTGTGTGGTTCGGTGAAGTTTGTGTGTGGGTCGGAGAAGTTTGTGTTGGGTCGGGGAAGTTTGTATGTGGGTCGGAGAAGTTTTTGAGTGGGTCGGACAAGTTTGTGTGTGGGTCGGGGAAATTTGTGTGTGGGTCGGAAAAGTTTGTGTGTGGGTCGGGGAAGTTTGTGTCTGAGTCGGAGAAGTTTGTGTGTGGGTCGGAGAAGTTTGTGTATGAGTCGGAGAAGTTTGTGTGTGGGTCGGCGAGGTTTGTGTGTGGGTCGGGGAAGTTCGTGTATGGGTCGGGGAAGTTTGTGTGTGGTTCGGAGAAGTTTGTGTTTTGGTCGGGGAGGTTTGTGTGTGGGTCGGGGAAGTTTGTGTGTGGGTCGGAGAAGTTTGTGTATGGGTCGGAGAAGTTTGTGTGTGTGGGTCGGGGAAGTTTGTGTGTTTGTCGGGGAAGTTTGTGCGTGGGTCGGGGAAGTTTGTGTCTGGGTCGGAGAAGTTTGTATATGGCATCGGAGAAGTTGGTTTTTGGGTCGGAGATGTTTGTGTCTGGGTCGGGGAAGTTTGTGTGTGGGTCGGGGAAGTTTGTGTCTGGGTCGGAGAAGTTTGTGTGTGGGTCCGGGACGTTTGTGTATGGTTTGGAGAAGTTTGTGTGTGGGTCAGAGAAGTTTGTGTGTGTGGGTCGGGGAAGTTTGTGTGTGGGTCGGGAAAGTTTGTGTCTGGATCGGGGAAGTTTGTGCGTGGGTCGGGGAAGTTTGTGTGTGGGTCGGAGAAGTTTGTGTGTGGGTCAGGGAAGTTTGTGTCTGGTTCGGGGAAGTTTGTGTGTGGGTCGGAGAAGTTTGTGTGTGTGGGTCGGGGAAGTTTGTGTCTGGGTCGGGGAACTTTGTGTCTGGCTTTTAGAAGTTTGTGTGTGGGTCAGAGAAATTTGTGTGTGGGTCGGAGAAGTTTGTGTGTGGTTCGGGGAAGTTTGTGTGTGGGTCGGAGAAGTTTGTGCCTCGGTCTGGAAAGTTTGTATGTGTGTCGGAGAAGTTTGTGTCTTGGTCGGAGAAGTTTGTGTCTTGGTCGGAGAAGTTTGTGTCTGGGTTGGAGAAGTTTTTGTGTGGGTCGGAGAAGTTTGTGTCTGTGTCGGAGAAGTTTGTGTCTGGGTTGGAGAAGTTTGTGTGTGGGTCGGAGAAGTTTGTGTCTGGGTCGGAGAAGTTTGTGTGTGTGCGTCGGGGAAGTTTGTGTCTGGTTCGGGGAAGTTTGTGTGTGTGGGTCGGGGAAGTTTGTGTCTGGTTCGGGGAAGTTTGTGTCTGGGTTTTCGAAGTTTGTGTGTGGGTCGGAGAAGTTTGTGTGTGTGGGTCGTGGAAGTTTGTGTCTGGGTCGGAGAAGTTTGTGTCTGGCTTTTAGAAGTTTGTGTGTGGGTCAGAGAAGTTTGTGTGTGGGTCGGAGAATTTTGTGTGTGGTTCGGTGAAGTTTGTGTGTGGGTCGGAGAAGTTTGTGTATGAGTCGGAGAAGTTTGTGTGTGGGTCGGCGAGGTTTGTGTGTGGGTCGGGGAAGTTCGTGTATGGGTCGGGGAAGTTTGTGTGTGGTTCGGAGAAGTTTGTGTTTTGGTCGGGGAGGTTTGTGTGTGGGTCGGGGAAGTTTGTGTGTGGGTCGGAGAAGTTTGTATATGGGTCGGAGAAGTTTGTGTGTGTGGGTCGGGGAAGTTTGTGTGTTTGTCGGGGAAGTTTGTGCGTGGGTCGGGGAAGTTTGTGTCTGGGTCGGAGATGTTTGTATATGGCATCGGAGAAGTTGGTTTTTGGGTCGGAGAAGTTTGTGTCTGGGTCGGAGAAGTTTGTGTGTGTGGGTCGGGGAAGTTTGTGTCTGGTTCGGGGAAGTTTGTGTGTGTGGGTCGGGGAAGTTTGTGTCTGGTTCGGGGAAGTTTGTGTCTAGGTTTTCGAAGTTTGTGTGTGGGTTGGAGAAGTTTGTGTGTGTGGGTCGGGGAAGTTTGTGTCTGGGTCGGGGAAGTTTGTGTCTGGCTTTTAGAAGTTTGTGTGTGGGTCAGAGAAGTTTGTGTGTGGGTCGGAGAAGTTTGTGTGTGGTTCGATGAAGTTTGTGTGTGGGTCGGAGAAGTTTGTGTATGGGTCGGGGAAGTTTGTGTGTGGGTCGGAGAATTTTGTGCATGGGTCGGGGAAGTTTGTGTGTGGGTCGGAGAAGTTTGTGCCTCGGTCTGGAAAGTTTGTGTATGTGTGTCGGAGAAGTTTGTGTCTTGGTCGGAGAAGTTTGTGTCTAGGTTGGAGAAGTTTGTGTCTGGGTTGGAGAAGTTTTTGTGTGGGTCGGAGAAGTTTGTGTCTGTGTCGGAGAAGTTTGTGTCTGGGTTGGAGAAGTTTGTGTCTGGGTCGGGGAAGTTTGTGTGTGGGTCGGATGAGTTTGTGTCTGGGTCGGAGTAGTTTGTGTGTGTGTCGGGGAATTTTGTGTTGGGTCGGGGAAGTTTGTATGTGGGTCGGAGAAGTTTTTGAGTGGGTCGGGGAAGTTTGTGTGTTGGTCGGGGAAGTTTGTGAGTGGGTCGGAGAAGTTTGTGTGCGGGTCGGGGAAGTTTGTGTCTGGGTCGGAGATGTTTGTGTGTGGGTCGGGGAAGTTTGTGTGTGGGTCGGGGAAGTTTGTGTCTGGGTCGGAGAAGTTTGTGTATGGGTCAGGGAAGTTTGTGTGTGGGTCGGAGAATTTTGTGCATGGGTCGGGGAAGTGTGTGTGTGGGTCGGGGAAGTTTCTGTGTGGGTCGGGGAAGTTTGTGTGTGGGTCGGAGAAGTTTGTGTGTGGGTCGGCGAGGTTTGTGTGTGGGTCGGGGAAGTTCGTGTATGGGTCGGGGAAGTTTGTGTGTGGTTCGGAGAAGTTTGTGTTTTGGTCGGGGAGGATTGTGTGTGGGTCGGGGAAGTTTGTGTGTGGGTCGGAGAAGTTTGTGTGTTGGTCGGGGAGGTTTGTGTGTGGGTCGGGGAAGTTTTTGAGTGGGTCGGGGAAGTTTGTGTGTTGGTCGGGGAAGTTAGTTTGTGGGTCGGAGAAGTTTGTGCGTGGGTCGGGGAAGTTTGTGTGTGGGTTGGAGAAGTTTGTGTGTGGGTCAGGGAAGTTTGTGTGTGGGTCGGAGAAGTTTGTGTGTGGGCGTCGGGGAAATTTGTGTGTGTGGGTCGGGGAAGTTTGTGTCTGGTTCGGGGAAGTTTGTGTCTGGGTTTTCGAAGTTTGTGTGTGGGTCGGAGAAGTTTGTGTGTGTGGGTCGGGGAAGTTTGTGTCTGGTTCGGGGAAGTTTGTGTGTGTGGGTCGGGGAAGTTTGTGTCTGGTTCGGGGAAGTTTGTGTCTGGGTTTTCGAAGTTTGTGTGTGGGTCGGAGAAGTTTGTGTGTGTGGGTCGGGGAAGTTTGTGTCTGGGTCAGGGAAGTTTGTGTCTGGGTCGGGGAAGTTTGTGTCTGGGTCGGAGAATTTTGTGTGTGGTTCGGTGAAGTTTGTGTGTGGGTCGGAGAAGTTTGTGTATGAGTCGGAGAAGTTTGTGTGTGGGTCGGCGAGGTTTGTGTGTGGGTCGGGGAAGTTCGTGTATGGGTCGGGGAAGTTTGTGTGTGGGTCGGAGAAGTTTGTGTTTTGGTCGGGGAGATTTGTGTGTGGGTCGGGGAAGTTTGTGTGTGGGTCGGAAAAGTTTGTGTATGGGTCGGAGAAGTTTGTGTGTGTGGGTCGGGGAAGTTTGTGTGTGGGTCGGGAAAGTTTGTGTCTGGATCGGGGAAGTTTGTGCGTAGGTCGGGGAAGTTTGTGTGTGGGTCGGAAATGTTTGTGTGTGGGTCAGGGAAGTTTGTGTCTGGTTCGGGGAAGTTTGTGTGTGTGGGTCGGGGAAGTTTGTGTCTGGTTCGGGGAAGTTTGTGTCTGGGTTTTCGAAGTTTGTGTGTGGGTCGGAGAAGTTTGTGTGTCTGGGTCGGAGATGTTTGTGTGTGGGTCGGGGAAGTTTGTGTGTGGTTCGGGGAAGTTTGTTTCTGGGTCGGAGAAGTTTGTGTGTGGGTCCGGGAAGTTTGTGTGTGGGTCAGAGAAGTTTGTGTGTGTGGGTCGGGGAAGTTTGTGTCTGGTTCGGGGAAGTTTGTGTGTGTGGGTCGGGGAAGTTTGTGTCTGGGTCGGGGAAGTTTGTGTCTGGCTTTTAGAAGTTTGTGTGTGGGTCAGAGAATTTGTGTGTGGGTCGGAGAATTTTGTGTGTTGGTCGGGGAAGTTTGTGAGTGGGTCGGAGAAGTTTGTGTGCGGGTCGGGGAAGTTTGTGTCTGGGTCGGAGATGTTTGTGTGTGGGTCGGGGAAGTTTGTGTGTGGGTCGGGGAAGTTTGTGTCTGGGTCGGAGAAGTTTGTGTATGGGTCAGGGAAGTTTGTGTGTGGGTCGGAGAATTTTGTGCATGGGTCGGGGAAGTGTGTGTGTGGGTCGGGGAAGTTTCTGTGTGGGTCGGGGAAGTTTGTGTGTGGGTCGGAGAAGTTTGTGTGTGGGTCGGCGAGGTTTGTGTGTGGGTCGGGGAAGTTCGTGTATGGGTCGGGGAAGTTTGTGTGTGGTTCGGAGAAGTTTGTGTTTTGGTCGGGGAGGATTGTGTGTGGGTCGGGGAAGTTTGTGTGTGGGTCGGAGAAGTTTGTGTGTTGGTCGGGGAGGTTTGTGTGTGGGTCGGGGAAGTTTTTGAGTGGGTCGGGGAAGTTTGTGTGTTGGTCGGGGAAGTTAGTTTGTGGGTCGGAGAAGTTTGTGCGTGGGTCGGGGAAGTTTGTGTGTGGGTTGGAGAAGTTTGTGTGTGGGTCAGGGAAGTTTGTGTGTGGGTCGGGGAAGTTTGTGCGTGGGTCGGGGAAGTTTGTGTGTGGGTCGGAGAAGTTTGTGTGTGGGCGTCGGGGAAATTTGTGTGTGTGGGTCGGGGAAGTTTGTGTCTGGTTCGGGGAAGTTTGTGTCTGGGTTTTCGAAGTTTGTGTGTGGGTCGGAGAAGTTTGTGTGTGTGGGTCGGGGAAGTTTGTGTCTGGTTCGGGGAAGTTTGTGTGTGTGGGTCGGGGAAGTTTGTGTCTGGTTCGGGGAAGTTTGTGTCTGGGTTTTCGAAGTTTGTGTGTGGGTCGGAGAAGTTTGTGTGTGTGGGTCGGGGAAGTTTGTGTCTGGGTCGGGGAAGTTTGTGTCTGGCTTTTAGAAGTTTGTGTGTGGGTCAGAGAAGTTTGTGTGTGGGTCGGAGAATTTTGTGTGTGGTTCGGTGAAGTTTGTGTGTGGGTCGGAGAAGTTTGTGTATGAGTCGGAGAAGTTTGTGTGTGGGTCGGCGAGGTTTGTGTGTGGGTCGGGGAAGTTCGTGTATGGGTCGGGGAAGTTTGTGTGTGGGTCGGAGAAGTTTGTGTTTTGGTCGGGGAGATTTGTGTGTGGGTCGGGGAAGTTTGTGTGTGGGTCGGAAAAGTTTGTGTATGGGTCGGAGAAGTTTGTGTGTGTGGGTCGGGGAAGTTTGTGTGTGGGTCGGGAAAGTTTGTGTCTGGATCGGGGAAGTTTGTGCGTAGGTCGGGGAAGTTTGTGTGTGGGTCGGAAATGTTTGTGTGTGGGTCAGGGAAGTTTGTGTCTGGTTCGGGGAAGTTTGTGTGTGTGGGTCGGGGAAGTTTGTGTCTGGTTCGGGGAAGTTTGTGTCTGGGTTTTCGAAGTTTGTGTGTGGGTCGGAGAAGTTTGTGTGTCTGGGTCGGAGATGTTTGTGTGTGGGTCGGGGAAGTTTGTGTGTGGTTCGGGGAAGTTTGTTTCTGGGTCGGAGAAGTTTGTGTGTGGGTCCGGGAAGTTTGTGTGTGGGTCAGAGAAGTTTGTGTGTGTGGGTCGGGGAAGTTTGTGTCTGGTTCGGGGAAGTTTGTGTGTGTGGGTCGGGGAAGTTTGTGTCTGGGTCGGGGAAGTTTGTGTCTGGCTTTTAGAAGTTTGTGTGTGGGTCAGAGAATTTGTGTGTGGGTCGGAGAATTTTGGGTGTGGTTCGGTGAAGTTTGTGTGTGGGTCGGAGAAGTTTGTGTAAGAGTCGGAGAAGTTTGTGTGTGGGTCGGCGAGGTTTGTGCGTGGGTCGGGGAAGTTCGTGTATGGGTCGGGGATGTTTGTGTGTGGTTCGGAGAAGTTTGTGTGTGGGTCGGGGAAGTTTGTGTGTGGGTCGGAGAAGTTTGTGTATGGGTCGGAGAAGTTTGTGTGTGTGGGTCGGGGAAGTTTGTGTGTTTGTCGGGGAAGTTTGTGCGTGGGTCGGGGAAGTTTGTGTCTGGGTCGGAGAAGTTTGTATATGGCATCAGAGAAGTTCGTTTTTGGGTCGGAGAAGTTTGTGTCTGGGTCGGAGAAGTTTGTGTGTGTGGGTCGGGGAAGTTTGTGTCTGGGTCGGGGACGTTTGTGTCTGGCTTTTAGAAGTTTCTGTGTGGGTCAGAGAAGTTTGTGTGTGGGTCGGAGAAGTTTGTGTGTGGTTCGGTGAAGTTTGTGTGTGGGTCGGAGAAGTTTGTGTTGGGTCGGGGAAGTTTGTATGTGGGTCGGAGAAGTTTTTGAGTGGGTCGGACAAGTTTGTGTGTGGGTCGGGGAAATTTGTGTGTGGGTCGGAAAAGTTTGTGTGTGGGTCGGGGAAGTTTGTGTCTGAGTCGGAGAAGTTTGTGTGTGGGTCGGAGAAGTTTGTGTATGAGTCGGAGAAGTTTGTGTGTGGGTCGGCGAGGTTTGTGTGTGGGTCGGGGAAGTTCGTGTATGGGTCGGGGAAGTTTGTGTGTGGTTCGGAGAAGTTTGTGTTTTGGTCGGGGAGGTTTGTGTGTGGGTCGGGGAAGTTTGTGTGTGGGTCGGAGAAGTTTGTGTATGGGTCGGAGAAGTTTGTGTGTGTGGGTCGGGGAAGTTTGTGTGTTTGTCGGGGAAGTTTGTGCGTGGGTCGGGGAAGTTTGTGTCTGGGTCAGAGAAGTTTGTATATGGCATCGGAGAAGTTGGTTTTTGGGTCGGAGATGTTTGTGTCTGGGTCGGGGAAGTTTGTGTGTGGGTCGGGGAAGTTTGTGTCTGGGTCGGAGAAGTTTGTGTGTGGGTCCGGGACGTTTGTGTGTGGGTTGGAGAAGTTTGTGTGTGGGTCAGAGAAGTTTGTGTGTGTGGGTCGGGGAAGTTTGTGTGTGGGTCGGGAAAGTTTGTGTCTGGATCGGGGAAGTTTGTGCGTGGGTCGGGGAAGTTTGTGTGTGGGTCGGAGAAGTTTGTGTGTGGGTCAGGGAAGTTTGTGTCTGGTTCGGGGAAGTTTGTGTGTGTGGGTCGGGGAAGTTTGTGTCTGGTTCGGGGAAGTTTGTGTCTGGGTTTTCGAAGTTTGTGTGTGGGTCGGAGAAGTTTGTGTATGGGTCGGGGAAGTTTGTGTGTGGGTCGGAGAATTTTGTGTCTGAGTCGGAGAAGTTTGTGTGTGGGTCGGAGAAGTTTGTGTATGAGTCGGAGACGTTTGTGTGTGGGTCGGCGAGGTTTGTGTGTGGGTCGGGGAAGTTCGTGTATGGGTCGGGGAAGTTTGTGTGTGGTTCGGAGAAGTTTGTGTTTTGGTCGGGGAGGTTTGTGTGTGGGTCGGGGAAGTTTGTGTGTGGGTCGGAGAAGTTTGTGTATGGGTCGGAGAAGTTTGTGTGTGTGGGTCGGGGAAGTTTGTGTGTTTGTCGGGGAAGTTTGTGCGTGGGTCGGGGAAGTTTGTGTCTGGGTCGGAGAAGTTTGTATATGGCATCGGAGAAGTTGGTTTTTGGGTCGGAGATGTTTGTGTCTGGGTCGGGGAAGTTTGTGTGTGGGTCGGGGAAGTTTGTGTCTGGGTCGGAGAAGTTTGTGTGTGGGTCCGGGACGTTTGTGTGTGGGTTGGAGAAGTTTGTGTGTGGGTCAGAGAAGTTTGTGTGTGTGGGTCGGGGAAGTTTGTGTGTGGGTCGGGAAAGTTTGTGTCTGGATCGGGGAAGTTTGTGCGTGGGTCGGGGAAGTTTGTGTGTGGGTCGGAGAAGTTTGTGTGTGGGTCAGGGAAGTTTGTGTCTGGTTCGGGGAAGTTTGTGTGTGTGGGTCGGGGAAGTTTGTGTCTGGTTCGGGGAAGTTTGTGTCTGGGTTTTCGAAGTTTGTGTGTGGGTCGGAGAAGTTTGTGTATGGGTCGGGGAAGTTTGTGTGTGGGTCGGAGAATTTTGTGCATGGGTCGGGGAAGTTTGTGCCTCGGTCTGGAAAGTTTGTGTATGTGTGTCGGAGAAGTTTGTGTCTTGGTCGGAGAAGTTTGTGTCCAGGTTGGAGAAGTTTGTGTCTGGGTTGGAGAAGTTTTTGTGTGGGTCGGAGAAGTTTGTGTCTGTGTCGGAGAAGTTTGTGTCTGGGTTGGAGAAGTTTGTGTGTGGGTCGGATAAGTTTGTGTCTGGGTCGGAGTAGTTTGTGTGTGTGTTGGGGAATTTTGTGTTGGGTCGGGGAAGTTTGTATGTGGGTCGGAGAAGTTTTTGAGTGGGTCGGGGAAGTTTGTGTGTGGGTCGGGGAAATTTGTGTGTGGGTCGGAGAAGTTTGTGTGTGGGTCGGGGAAGTTTGTGTCTGAGTCGGAGATGTTTGTGTGTGGGTCGGGGAAATTTGTGTGTGGGTCGGGGAAGTTTGTGTGTGGGTCGGAGAAGTTTGTTTGTGTGTCAGAAAAGTTTGTGTGTGGGTCGGGGAAGTTTGTGCGTGGGTCGGGGAAGCTTGTGTGTGGGTCGGAGAAGTTTGTGTATGGGTCGGAGAAGTTTGTGTGTGTGGGTCGGGGAAGTTTGTGTGTTTGTCGGGGAAGTTTGTGCGTGGGTCGGGGAAGTTTGTGTCTGGGTCGGAGAAGTTTGTATATGGCATCGGAGAAGTTGGTTTTTGGGTCGGAGAAGTTTGTGTCTGGTTCGGGGAAGTTTGTGTCTGGGTTTTCGAAGTTTGTGTGTGGGTCAGAGAAGTGTGTGTGTGTGGGTCGGGGAAGTTTGTGTCTGGGTCGGGGAAGTTTGTGTCTGGCTTTTAGAAGTTTGTGTGTGGGTCAGAGAAGTTTGTGTGTGGGTCGGAGAAGTTTGTGTGTGGTTCGGTGAAGTTTGTGTGTGGGTCGGAGAAGTTTGTGTATGGGTCGG
The DNA here is from genome assembly GCF_044704955.1 of Pristiophorus japonicus. Classification (NCBI taxonomy): domain Eukaryota; kingdom Metazoa; phylum Chordata; class Chondrichthyes; family Pristiophoridae; genus Pristiophorus; species Pristiophorus japonicus. The sequence continues at coordinate 84,958,527 of NC_091990.1, forward strand.
GGAAGTTTGTGTGTGGGTCGGAGAATTTTGTGCATGGGTCGGGGAAGTTTGTGTGTGGGTCGGAGAAGTTTGTGCCTCGGTCTGGAAAGTTTGTGTATGTGTGTCGGAGAAGTTTGTGTCTTGGTCGGAGAAGTTTGTGTCTAGGTTGGAGAAGTTTGTGTCTGGGTTGGAGAAGTTTTTGTGTGGGTCGGAGAAGTTTGTGTCTGTGTCGGAGAAGTTTGTGTCTGGGTTGGAGAAGTTTGTGTGTGGGTCGGGGAAGTTTGTGTGTGGGTCGGATAAGTTTGTGTCTGAGTCGGAGTAGTTTGTGTGTGTGTCGGTGAATTTTGTGTTCGGTCGGGGAAGTTTGTATGTGGGTCGGAGAAGTTTTTGAGTGGGTCGGGGAAGTTTGTGTGTTGGTCGGGGAAGTTTGTGTATGGGTCGGAGAAGTTTGTGTGCGGGTCGGGGAAGTTTGAGTCTGGGTCGGAGATGTTTGTGTGTGGGTCGGGGAAGTTTGTGTGTGGGTCGGGGAAGTTTGTGTCTTGGTCGGAGAAGTTTGTGTATGGGTCAGGGAAGTTTGTGTGTGGGTCGGAGAATTTTGTGCATAGAAACATAGAAACATAGAAAATAGGTGCAGGAGCAGGCCGTTCAGCCCTTCTAGCCTGCACCGCCATTCAATGAGTTCATGGCTGAACATGAAACTTCAGTACCCCCTTCCTGCTTTCTCGCCATAACCCTTGATCCCCCGAGTAGTAAGGACTTCATCTAACTCCCTTTTGAATATATTTAGTGAATTGGCCTCAACTACTTTCTGTGGTAGAGAATTCCACAGGTTCACCACTCTCTGGGTGAAGAAGTTTCTCCTCATCTCGGTCCTAAATGGCTTACCCCTTATCCTCAGACTGTGACCCCTGGTTCTGGACTTCCCCAACATTGGGAACATTCTTTCTGCATCTAACCTGTCTAAACCCGTCAGAATTTTAAACGTTTCTATGAGGTCCCCTCTCATTCTTCTGAATTCCAGTGAATACAAGCCCAATTGATCCAATCTTTCTTGATAGGTCAGTCCCGCCATCCCGGGAATCAGTCTGGTGAACCTTCGCTGCACTCCCTCAATAGCAAGAATGTCCTTCCTCAAGTTAGGAGATCAAAACTGTACACAATACTCCAGGTGTGGCCTCACCAAGGCCCTGTACAACTGTAGCAACACCTCCCTGCCCCTGTATTCAAATCCCCTCGCTATGAAGGCCAACATGCCATTTGCTTTCTTAACCGCCTGCTGTACCTGCATGCCAACCTTCAATGACTGATGTACCATGACACCCAGGTCTCGTTGCACCTTCCCTTTTCCTAATCTGTCACCATTCAGATAATAGTCTGTCTCTCTGTTTTTACCACCAAAGTGGATAACCTCACATTTATCCACATTATACTTCATCTGCCATGCATTTGCCCACTCACCTAACCTATCCAAGTCACTCTGCAGCCTAATAGCATCCTCCTCGCAGCTCACACTGCCACCCAACTTAGTATCATCCGCAAATTTGGAGATACTGCATTTAATCCCCTCGTCTAAATCATTAATGTACAATGTAAACAGCTGGGGCCCCAGCACAGAACCTTGCGGCACTCCACTAGTCACTGCCTGCCATTCTGAAAAGTACCCGTTTACTCCTACTCTTTGCTTCCTGTCTGACAACCAGTTCTCAATCCACGTCAGCACACTACCCCCAATCCCATGTGCTTTAACTTTGCACATTAATCTCTTGTGTGGGACCTTGTCGAAAGCCTTCTGAAAGTCCAAATATACCACATCAACTGGTTCTCCTTTGTCCACTTTACTGGAAACATCCTCAAAAAATTCCAGAAGATTTGTCAAGCATGATTTCCCTTTCACAAATCCATGCTGACTTGGACCTATCATGTCACCATTTTCCAGATGCACTGCTATGACATCCTTAATAATTGATTCCATCATTTTACCCACTACTGAGGTCAGGCTGACCGGTCTATAATTCCCTGTTTTCTCTCTCCCTCCTTTTTTAAAAAGTGGGGTTACATTAATGTACAATGTAAACAGCTGGGGCCCCAGCACAGAACCTTGCGGCACTCCACTAGTCACTAGTGGGGTGCATGGGTCGGGGAAGTTTGTGTGTGGGTCGGGGAAGTTTCTGTGTGGGTCGGGGAAGTTTGTGTGTGGGTCGGAGAAGTTTGTGTGTGGGTCGGCGAGGTTTGTGTGTGGGTCGGGGAAGTTCGTGTATGGGTCGGGGAAGTTTATGTGTGGTTCGGAGAAGTTTGTGTTTTGGTCGGGGAGGATTGTGTGTGGGTCGGGGAAGTTTGTGTGTGGGTCGGAGAAGTTTGTGTGTTGGTCGGGGAGGTTTGTGTGTGGGTCGGGGAAGTTTTTGAGTGGGTCGGGGAAGTTTGTGTGTTGGTCGGGGAAGTTAGTTTGTGGGTCGGAGAAGTTTGTGCGTGGGTCGGGGAAGTTTGTGTGTGGGTCGGAGAAGTTTGTGTGTGGGTCGGGGAAGTTTGTGTCTGGGTCGGGGAAGTTTGTGTCTGGCTTTTAGAAGTTTGTGTGTGGGTCAGAGAAGTTTGTGTGTGGGTCGGAGAATTTTGTGTGTGGTTCGGTGAAGTTTGTGTGTGGGTCGGAGAAGTTTGTGTATGAGTCGGAGAAGTTTGTGTGTGGGTCGGCGAGGTTTGTGTGTGGGTCGGGGAAGTTCGTGTATGGGTCGGGGAAGTTTGTGTGTGGGTCGGAGAAGTTTGTGTTTTGGTCGGGGAGGTTTGTGTGTGGGTCGGGGAAGTTTGTGTGTGGGTCGGAGAAGTTTGTGTGTGGGTCGGGGAAGTTTGTGTGTGGGTCGGAGAAGTTTGTGTGTGGGTCAGGGAAGTTTGTGTCTGGTTCAGGGAAGTTTGTGTGTGTGGGTCGGGGAAGTTTGTGTCTGGTTCGGGGAAGTTTGTGTCTGGGTTTTCGAAGTTTGTGTGTGGGTCGAAGAAGTTTGTGTGTGTGGGTCGGGGAAGTTTGTGTCTGGGTCGGGGAAGTTTGTGTCTGGCTTTTAGAAGTTTGTGTGTGGGTCAGAGAAGTTTGTGTGTGGGTCGGAGAAGTTTGTGTGTGGTTCGGTGAAGTTTGTGTGTGGGTCGGAGAAGTTTGTGTATGGGTCGGGGAAGTTTGTGTGTGGGTCGGAGAATTTTGTGCATGGGTCGGGGAAGTTTGTGTGTGGGTCGGAGAAGTTTGTGCCTCGGTCTGGAAAGTTTGTGTATGTGTGTCGGAGAAGTTTGTGTCTTGGTCGGAGAAGTTTGTGTCTAGGTTGGAGAAGTTTGTGTCTGGGTTGGAGAAGTTTTTGTGTGGGTCGGAGAAGTTTGTGTCTGTGTCGGAGAAGTTTGTGTCTGGGTTGGAGAAGTTTGTGTGTGTGTCGGATAAGTTTGTGTCTAGGTCGGAGTAGTTTGTGTGTGTGTCGGGGAATTTTGTGTTGGGTCGGGGAAGTTTGTATGTGGGTCGGAGAAGTTTTTGAGTGTGTCGGGGAAGTTTGTGTGTGGGTCGGGGAAATTTGTGTGTGGGTCGGAGAAGTTTGTGTGTGGGTCGGGAAAGTTTGTGTCTGAGTCGGAGATGTTTGTGTGTGGGTCGGGGAAATTTGTGTGTGGGTCGGGGAAGTTTGTGTGTGGGTCGGAGAAGTTTGTTTGTGGGTCAGAGAAGTTTGTGTGTGGGTCGGGGAAGTTTGTGCGTGGGTCGGGGAAGCTTGTGTGTGGGTCGGAGAAGTTTGTGTGTGCGTCGGGGAAGTTTGTGTCTGGTTCGGGGAAGTTTGTGTGTGTGGGTCGGGGAAGTTTTTGTCTGATTCGGGGAAGATTGTGTCTGGGTTTTCGAAGTTTGTGTGTGGGTCGGAGAAGTTTGTGTGTGTGGGTCGGGGAAGTTTGTGTCTGGGTCGGGGAAGTTTGTGTCTGGCTTTTAGAAGTTTGTGTGTGGGTCAGAGAAGTTTGTGTGTGGGTCGGAGAAGTTTGTGTGTGGGTCGGAGAAGTTTGTGTATGGGTCGGGGATGATTGTGAGTGGGTCGGAGAATTTTGTGCATGGGTCGGCGAAGTTTGTGTATGGGTCGGGGAAGTTTATGTGTGGGTCGGAGAAGTTTGCGCCTCGGTCTGGAAAGTTTGTGTATGTGTGTCGGAGAAGTTTGTGTCTCGGTTGGAGAAGTTTGTGTCTGGGTTGGAGAAGTTTTTGTGTGGGTCGGAGAAGTTTGTGTCTGTGTCGGAGAAGTTTGTGTCTGGGTTAGAGAGGTTTGTGTGTGGGTCGGATAAGTTTGTGTCTGGGACGGAGTAGTTTGTGTGTGTGTTGGGGAATTTTGTGTTGGGTCGGGGAAGTTTGTATGTGGGTCGGAAAAGTTCGTGTGTGGGTCGGGGAAGTTTGTGTGTGGGTCGTTGAAATTTGTGTGTGGGTCAGAAAAGTTTGTGTGTGGGTCGGGGAAGTTTGTGTCTGGGTCGGAGATGTTTGTGTTTGGGTCGGGGAAGTTTGTGTGTGGGTCGGGGAAGTTTGTTTCTGGGTCGGAGAAGTTTGTGTGCGGGTCCGGGAAGTTTGTGTGTGGGTCAGAGAAGTTTGTGTGTGTGGGTCGGGGAAGTTTGTGTGTGGGTCGGGAAAGTTTGTGTCTGGGTCGGGGAAGTTTGTGCGTGGGTCGGGGAAGTTTGTGTGTGGGTCGGAGAAGTTTGTGTGTGTGGGTCGGGGAAGTTTGTGTCTGGGTCGGGGAAGTTTGTGTCTGGCTTTTAGAAGTTTGTGTGTGGGTCAGAGAAGTTTGTGTGTGGGTCGGAGAATTTTGTGTGTGGTTCGGTGAAGTTTGTGTGTGGGTCGGAGAAGTTTGTGTATGAGTCGGAGAAGTTTGTGTGTGGGTCGGCGAGGTTTGTGTGTGGGTCGGGGAAGTTCGTGTATGGGTCGGGGAAGTTTGTGTGTGGTTCGGAGAAGTTTGTGTTTTGGTCGGGGAGGTTTGTGTGTGGGTCGGGGAAGTTTGTGTGTGGGTCGGAGAAGTTTGTGTATGGGTCGGAGAAGTTTGTGTGTGTGGGTCGGGGAAGTTTGTGTGTTTGTCGGGGAAGTTTGTGCGTGGGTCGGGGAAGTTTGTGTCTGGGTCGGAGAAGTTTGTATATGGCATCGGAGAAGTTGGTTTTTGGGTCGGAGAAGTTTGTGTCTGGGTCGGAGAAGTTTGTGTGTGTGGGTCGGGGAAGTTTGTGTCTGGTTCGGGGAAGTTTGTGTGTGTGGGTCGGGGAAGTTTGTGTCTGGTTCGGGGAAGTTTGTGTCTGGGTTTTCGAAGTTTGTGTGTGGGTCGGAGAAGTTTGTGTGTGTGGGTCGGGGAAGTTTGTGTCTGGGTCGGGGAAGTTTGTGTCTGGCTTTTAGAAGTTTGTGTGTGGGTCAGAGAAGTTTGTGTGTGGGTCGGAGAAGTTTGTGTGTGGTTCGGTGAAGTTTGTGTGTGGGTCGGAGAAGTTTGTGTATGGGTCGGGGAAGTTTGTGTGTGGGTCGGAGAATTTTGTGCATGGGTCGGGGAAGTTTGTGTGTGGGTCGGAGAAGTTTGTGCCTCGGTCTGGAAAGTTTGTGTATGTGTGTCGGAGAAGTTTGTGTCTTGGTCGGAGAAGTTTGTGTCTAGGTTGGAGAAGTTTGTGTCTGGGTTGGAGAAGTTTTTGTGTGGGTCGGAGAAGTTTGTGTCTGTGTCGGAGAAGTTTGTGTCTGGGTTGGAGAAGTTTGTGTCTGGGTCGGGGAAGTTTGTGTGTGGGTCGGATAAGTTTGTGTCTGGGTCGGAGTAGTTTGTGTGTGTGTCGGGGAATTTTGTGTTGGGTCGGGGAAGTTTGTATGTGGGTCGGAGAAGTTTTTGAGTGGGTCGGGGAAGTTTGTGTGTTGGTCGGGGAAGTTTGTGTGTGGGTCGGAGAAGTTTGTGTGCGGGTCGGGGAAGTTTGTGTCTGGGTCGGAGATGTTTGTGTGTGGGTCGGGGAAGTTTGTGTGTGGGTCGGGGAAGTTTGTGTCTGGGTCGGAGAAGTTTGTGTATGGGTCAGGGAAGTTTGTGTGTGGGTCGGAGAATTTTGTGCATGGGTCGGGGAAGTTTGTGTGTGGGTCGGGGAAGTTTCTGTGTGGGTCGGGGAAGTTTGTGTGTGGGTCGGAGAAGTTTGTGTGTGGGTCGGCGAGGTTTGTGTGTGGGTCGGGGAAGTTCGTGTATGGGTCGGGGAAGTTTGTGTGTGGTTCGGAGAAGTTTGTGTTTTGGTCGGGGAGGATTGTGTGTGGGTCGGGGAAGTTTGTGTGTGGGTCGGAGAAGTTTGTGTGTTGGTCGGGGAGGTTTGTGTGTGGGTCGGGGAAGTTTTTGAGTGGGTCGGGGAAGTTTGTGTATTGGTCGGGGAAGTTAGTTTGTGGGTCGGAGAAGTTTGTGTCTGGGTCGGGGAAGTTTGTGTGTGGGTCGGAGAAGTTTGTGTGTGGGTCAGGGAAGTTTGTGTGTGGGTCGGAGAAGTTTGTGTGTGTGCGTCGGGGAAGTTTGTGTCTGGTTCGGGGAAGTTTGTGTGTGTGGGTCGGGGAAGTTTGTGTCTGGTTCGGGGAAGTTTGTGTCTGGGTTTTCGAAGTTTGTGTGTGGGTCGGAGAAGTTTGTGTGTGTGGGTCGGGGAAGTTTGTGTCTGGGTCGGGGAAGTTTGTGTCTGGCTTTTAGAAGTTTGTGTGTGGGTCAGAGAAGTTTGTGTGTGGGTCGGAGAATTTTGTGTGTGGTTCGGTGAAGTTTGTGTGTGGGTCGGAGAAGTTTGTGTATGAGTCGGAGAAGTTTGTGTGTGGGTCGGCGAGGTTTGTGTGTGGGTCGGGGAAGTTCGTGTATGGGTCGGGGAAGTTTGTGTGTGGGTCGGAGAAGTTTGTGTTTTGGTCGGGGAGGTTTGTGTGTGGGTCGGGGAAGTTTGTGTGTGGGTCGGAGAAGTTTGTGTATGGGTCGGAGAAGTTTGTGTGTGTGGGTCGGGGAAGTTTGTGTGTGGGTCGGGAAAGTTTGTGTCTGGATCGGGGAAGTTTGTGCGTGGGTCGGGGAAGTTTGTGTGTGGGTCGGAGAAGTTTGTGTGTGGGTCAGGGAAGTTTGTGTCTGGTTCGGGGAAGTTTGTGTGTGTGGGTCGGGGAAGTTTGTGTCTGGTTCGGGGAAGTTTGTGTCTGGGTTTTTGAAGTTTGTGTGTGGGTCGGAGAAGTTTGTGTGTGTGGGTCGGGGAAGTTTGTGTCTGGGTCGGGGAAGTTTGTGTCTGGCTTTTAGAAGTTTGTGTGTGGGTCAGAGAAGTTTGTGTGTGGGTCGGAGAAGTTTGTGTGTGGTTCGGTGAAGTTTGTGTGTGGGTCGGAGAAGTTTGTGTATGGGTCGGGGAAGTTTGTGTGTGGGTCGGAGAATTTTGTGCATGGGTCGGGGAAGTTTGTGTGTGGGTCGGAGAAGTTTGTGCCTCGGTCTGGAAAGTTTGTGTATGTGTGTCGGAGAAGTTTGTGTCTTGGTCGGAGAAGTTTGTGTCTAGGTTGGAGAAGTTTGTGTCTGGGTTGGAGAAGTTTTTGTGTGGGTCGGAGAAGTTTGTGTCTGTGTCGGAGTAGTTTGTGTGTGTGTCGGGGAATTTTGTGTTGGGTCGGGGAAGTTTGTATGTGGGTCGGAGAAGTTTTTGAGTGGGTCGGGGAAGTTTGTGTGTGGGTCGGGGAAATTTGTGTGTGGGTCGGAGAAGTTTGTGTGTGGGTCGGGGAAGTTTGTGTCTGAGTCGGAGATGTTTGTGTGTGGGTCGGGGAAATTTGTGTGTGGGTCGGGGAAGTTTGTGTCTGGGTCGGAGAAGTTTGTTTGTGCGTCAGAGAAGTTTGTGTGTGGGTCGCGGAAGTTTGTGCGTGGGTCGGGGAAGCTTGTGTGTGGGTCGGAGAAGTTTGTGTGTGCGTCGGGGAAGTTTGTGTCTGTTTCGGGGAAGTTTGTGTGTGTGGGTCGGGGAAGTTTGTGTCTGATTCGGGGAAGATTGTGTCTGGGTTTTCGAAGTTTGTGTGTGGGTCGGAGAAGTTTGTGTGTGTGGGTCGGGGAAGTTTGTGTCTGGGTCGGGGAAGTTTGTGTCTGGCTTTTAGAAGTTTGTGTGTGGGTCAGAGAAGTTTGTGTGTGGGTCGGAGAAGTTTGTGTGTGGGTCGGAGAAGTTTGTGTATGGGTCGGGGATGTTTGTGAGTGGGTCGGAGAATTTTGTGCATGGGTCGGGGAAGTTTGTGTATGGGTTGGGGAAGTTTATGTGTGGGTCGGAGAAGTTTGCGCCTCGGTCTGGAAAGTTTGTGTATGTGTGTCGGAGAAGTTTGTGTCTCGGTTGGAGAAGTTTGTGTCTGGATTGGAGAAGTTTTTGTGTGGGTCGGAGAAGTTTGTGTCTGTGTCGGAGAAGTTTGTGTCTGGGTTAGAGAGGTTTGTGTGTGGGTCGGATAAGTTTGTGTCTGGGACGGAGTAGTTTGTGTGTGTGTCGGGGAATTTTGTGTTGGGTCGGGGAAGTTTGTATGTGGGTCGGAAAAGTTTGTGTGTGGATCGGGGAAGTTTGTGTGTGGGTCGGGGAAATTTGTGTGTGGGTCAGAAAAGTTTGTGTGTGGGTCGGGGAAGTTTGTGTGTGGTTCGGGGAAGTTTGTTTCTGGGTCGGAGAAGTTTGTGTGTGAGTCCGGGAAGATTGTGTGTGGGTCAGAGAAGTTTGTGTGTGTGGGTCGGGGAAGTTTGTGTGTGGGTCGGGAAAGTTTGTGTCTGGGTCGGGGAAGTTTGTGCGTGGGTCGGGGAAGTTTGTGTGTGGGTCGGAGAAGTTTGTGTGTGGGTCAGGGATGTTTGTGTGTGGGTCGGAGAAGTTTGTGTGTGTGCGTCGGGGAAGTTTGTGTCTGGTTCGGGGAAGTTTGTGTGTGTGGGTCGGGGAAGTTTGTGTCTGGTTCGGGGAAGTTTGTGTCTGGGTTTTCGAAGTTTGTGTGTGGGTCGGAGAAGTTTGTGTATGAGTCGGAGAAGTTTGAGTGTCGGTCGGCGAGGTTTGTGTGTGGTTCGGGGAAGTTCGTGTATGGGTCGGGGAAGTTTGTGTGTGGTTCGGAGCAGTTTGTGTTTTGGTCGGGGAGGTTTGTGTGTGGGTCGGGGAAGTTTGTGTGTGGGTCGGAGAAGTTTGTGTATGGGTCGGAGAAGTTTGTGTGTGTGGGTCGGGGAAGTTTGTGTGTTTGTCGGGGAAGTTTGTGCGTGGGTCGGGGAAGTTTGTGTCTGGGTCGGTGAAGTTTGTATATGGCATCGGAGAAGTTGGTTTTTGGGTCGGAGAAGTTTGTGTCTGGGTCGGAGAAGTTTGTGTGTGTGGGTCGGGGAAGTTTGTGTCTGGGTCGGGAACGTTTGTGTCTGGCTTTTAGAAGTTTCTGTGTGGGTCAGAGAAGTTTGTGTGTGGGTCGGAGAAGTTTGTGTGTGGTTCGGTGAAGTTTGTGTGTGGGTCGGAGAAGTTTGTGTATGGGTCGGGGAAGTTTGTGAGTGGGTCGGAGAATTTTGTGCATGGGTCAGGGAAGTTTGTGTGTGGTACGGGGAAGTTTGTGTGTGGGTCGGAGAAGTTTGTGTGTAGTTCGGAGAAGTTTGTGTGTGGGTCAGGGAAGTTTATGTGTGGGTCGGAGAAGTTTGTGTGTGTGGGTCGGAGAAGTTTGTGCCTCGGTCTGGAAAGTTTGTGTATGTGTGTCGGAGAAGTTTGTGTCTTGGTCGGAGAAGTTTGTGTCTAGGTTGGAGAAGTTTGTGTTTGGGTTGGAGAAGTTTTTGTGTGGGTCGGAGAAGTTTGTGTCTGTGTCGGAGAAGTTTGTGTCTGGGTTGGAGAAGTTTGTGTGTGGGTTGGAGAAGTTTTTGTGTGGGTCGGAGAAGTTTGTGTCTGTGTCGGAGAAGTTTGTGTCTGGGACGGAGTAGTTTGTGTGTATGTCGGGGAATTTTGTGTTGGGTCGGGGAAGTTTGTATGTGGGTCGGAGAAGTTTTTGAGTGGGTCGGGCAAGTTTGTGTGTGGGTCGGGGAAATTTGTGTGTGGGTCGGAAAAGTTTGTGTGTGGGTCGGGGAAGTTTGTGTCTGGGTCGGAGATGTTTGTGTGTGGGTCGGGGAAGTTTGTGTGTGGGTCGGGGAAGTTTGTGTCTGGGTCGGAGAAGTTTGTGTGTGGGTCCGGGAAGTTTGTGTGTGGGTCGGAGAAGTTTGTGTGTGGGTCAGAGAAGTTTGTGTGTGTGGGTCGGGGAAGTTTGTGTGTGGGTCGGGAAAGTTTGTGTCTGGATCGGGGAAGTTTGTGCGTGGGTCGGGGAAGTTTGTGTGTGGGTCGGAGAAGTTTGTGTGTGGGTCAGGGAAGTTTGTGTCTGGTTCGGGGAAGTTTGTGTGTGTGGGTCGGGGAAGTTTGTGTCTGGTTCGGGGAAGTTTGTGTCTGGGTTTTCGAAGTTTGTGTGTGGGTCGGAGAAGTTTATGTGTGTGGGTCGGGGAAGTTTGTGTCTGGGTCGGGGAAGTTTGTGTCTGGCTTTTAGAAGTTTGTGTGTGGGTCGGAGAAGTTTGTGTATGGGTCGGGGAAGTTTGTGTGTGGGTCGGAGAATTTTGTGCATGGGTCGGGGAAGTTTGTGTGTGTGTCGGAGAAGTTTGTGCCTCGGTCTGGAAAGTTTGTGTATGTGTGTCGGAGAAGTTTGTGTCTTGGTCGGAGAAGTTTGTGTCTAGGTTGGAGAAGTTTGTGTCTGGGTTGGAGAAGTTTTTGTTTGGGTCGGAGAAGTTTGTGTCTGTGTCGGAGAAGTTTGTGTCTGGGTTGGAGAAGTTTGTGTGTGGGTCGGATAAGTTTGTGTCTGGGTCGGAGTAGTTTGTGTGTGTGTCGGGGAAGTTTGTGTGTTGGTCGGGGAAATTTGTGTGTGGGTCGGAGAAGTTTGTGTGTGGGTCGGGGAAGTTTGTGTCTGAGTCGGAGATGTTTGTGTGTGGGTCGGGGAAATTTGTGTGTGGGTCGGGGAAGTTTGTGTGTCGGTCGGAAAAGATTTGTTTGTGGGTCAGAGAAGTTTGTGTGTGGGTCGGGGAAGTTTGTGCGTGGGTCGGGGAAGCTTGTGTGTGGGTCGGAAAAGTTTGTGTGTGCGTCGGGGAAGTTTGTGTCTGGTTCGGGGAAGTTTGTGTGTGTGGGTCGGGGAAGTTTGTGTCTGATTCGGGGAAGATTGTGTCTGGGTTTTCGAAGTTTGTGTGTGGGTCGGAGAAGTTTGTGTGTGTGGGTCGGGGAAGTTTGTGTCTGGGTCGGGGAAGTTTGTGTCTGGCTTTTAGAAGTTTGTGTGTGGGTCAGAGAAGTTTGTGTGTGGGTCGGAGAAGTTTGTGTGTGGGTCGGAGAAGTTTGTGTATGGGTCGGGGATGTTTGTGAGTGGGTCGGAGAATTTTGTGCATGGGTCGGGGAAGTTTGTGTATGGGTCGGGGAGGTTTATGTGTGGGTCGGAGAAGTTTGCGCCTCGGTCTGGAAAGTTTGTGTATGTGTGTCGGAGAAGTTTGTGTCTTGGTCGGAGAAGATTGTGTCTAGGTTGGAGAAGTTTGTGCCTGGGTTGGAGAAGTTTTTGTGTGGGTCGGCGAAGTTTGTGTCTGTGTCGGAGAAGTTTGTGTCTGGGTTGGAGAGGTTTGTGTGTGGGTCGGATAAGTTTGTGTCTGGGACGGAGTAGTTTGTGTGTGTGTCGGGGAATTTTGTGTTGGGTCGGGGAAGTTTGTATGTGGGTTGGAAAAGTTTGTGTGTGGGTCGGGGAAGTTTGTGCGTGGGTCGGGGAAGATTGTGTGTGGGTCGGAAAAGTTTGTGTGTGCGTCGGGGAAGTTTGTGTCTGGTTCGGGGAAGTTTGTGTGTGTGGGTCGGGGAAGTTTGTGTCTGATTCGGGGAAGATTGTGTCTGGGTTTTCGAAGTTTGTGTGTGGGTCGGAGAAGTTTGTGTGTGTGGGTCGGGGAAGTTTGTGTCTGGGTCGGGAAAGTTTGTGTCTGGCTTTTAGAAGTTCGTGTGTGGGTCAGAGAAGTTTGTGTGTGGGTCGGAGAAGTTTGTGTCTGTGTCGGAGAAGTTTGTGTCTGGGTTGGAGAGGTTTGTGTGTGGGTCGGATAAGTTTGTGTCTGGGACGGAGTAGTTTGTGTGTGTGTCGGGGAATTTTGTGTTGGGTCGGGGAAGTTTGTATGTGGGTCGGAAAAGTTTGTGTGTGGGTCGGGGAAGTTTGTGTGTGGGTCGGGGAAATTTGTGTGTGGGTCAGAAAAGTTTGTGTGTGGGTCGGGGAAGTTGTGTCTGTGTCGGAGATGTTTGTGTGTGGGTCGGGGAAGTTTGTGTGTGGGTCGGGGAAGTTTGTGTCTGGGTCGGAGAAGTTTGTGTGTGGGTCCGGGAAGTGTGTGTGTGGGTCACAGAAGTTTGTGTGTGTGGGTCGGGGAAGTTTGTGTGTGGGTCGGGAAAGTTTGTGTCTGGGTCGGGGAAGTTTGTGCGTGGGTCGTGGAAGTTTGTGTGTGGGTCGGAGAAGTTTGTGTGTGGGTCAGGGAAGTTTTTGTGTGGGTCGGAGAAGTTTGTGTGTGTGGGTCGGGGAAGTTTGTGTCTGGGTCGGGGAAGTTTGTGTCTGGCTTTTAGAAGTTTGTGTGTGGGTCAGAGAAGTTTGTGTGTGGGTCGGAGAAGTTTGTGTGTGGTTCGGTGAAGTTTGTGTGTGGGTCGGAGAAGTTTGTGTATGGGTCGGGGAAGTTTGTGTGTGGGTCGGAGAATTTTGTGCATGTGTCGGGGAAGTTTGTGTATGGGTCGGGGAAGTTTGTGTGTGGGTCGGATAAGTTTGTGTCTGGGTCGGAGTAGTTTGTGTGTGTGTCGGGGAATTTTGTGTTGGGTCAGGGAAGTTTGTATGTGGGTCGGAGAAGTTTTTGAGTGGGTCGGGGAATTTTTTGTGTTGGTCGGGGAAGTTTGTGTGTGGGTCGGAGAAGTTTGTGTGCGGGTCGGGGAAGTTTGTGTCTCGGTCGGAGATGTTTGTGTGTGGGTCGGGGAAGTTTGTGTGTGGGACGGGGAAGTTTGTGTCTGGGTCGGAGAAGTTTGTGTATGGGTCAGGGAAGTTTGTGTGTGGGTCGGAGAATTTTGTGCATGGGTCGGGGAAGTTTGTGTGTGGGTCGGGGAAGTTTCTGTGTGGGTCGGGGAAGTTTGTGTGTGGGTCGGAGATGTTTGTGTGTGGGTCGGCGAGGATTGTGTGTGTGGGTTGGGGAAGTTTGTGTGTGGGTCGGGGAAGTTTGTGTGTGGGTCGGTGAAGTTTGTGTGTGGTTCGGAGAAGTTTGTGTTTTGGTCGGGGAGGTTTGTGTGTGGGTCGGGGAAGTTTGTGTGTGGGTCGGAGAAGTTTGTGTGTGAGTCGGAGAAATTTGTGTATGGGTCGGAGAAGTTTGTGTGTGTGGGTTGGGGAAGTTTGTGTGTGGGTCGGGGAAGTTTGTGTGTGGGTCGGGGAAGTTTGTGTATTGGTCGGAGAAGCTTGTGTGTGGGTCGCAGAAGTTTGTGTCTGGGTCGGGGAATTTTGTGTGTGTGTCGGAGAAGTTTATATCGGGGTCGGAGAAGTTTGTATATGGCATCGGAGGAGTTGGTTTTTGGGTCGGAGAAGTTTGTGTCTGGGTCGGAGAAGTTTGTGTGTGGGTCGGAGAAGTTTGTGTGTGGGTCGGAGAAATTTGCGTGTGGGTCGGAGAAGTTTGTGTCTGGGTCGGAGAAGTTTGTGTCTGGGTCGCAGAAGTTTGTGTCTGTGTCGGGGAAGTTTGTGTATGTCGGTTGGGGAAATTTGTGCGTGGTTCGGAGAAGTTGTGTCTGGGTCGGAGAGGTTTGTGTGTGGGTCGCAGAATGTTTGTGTGTGAGTCGGAGAAGTTTGTGTGTGGGTCGGAGAAGTTTGTGTGCGGGTCGGGGAAGTTTATGTGTGGGTTGGAGAAGTTTGTATGTGTGGGTTGGGGAAGTTTCTGTGTGGGTCGGGGAAGTTTGTGTGTGGGTCGCAGAAGTTTGTGTCTGGGTCGGGGAATTTTGTGTGTGGGTCGGAGAAGTTTGTGCGTGCGTCGGAGAAGTTTGTGTCTAGGTTGGAGAAGTTTGTGTGTGGGTCGGATAAGTTTGTGTCTGGGTCGGAGTAGTTTGTGTGTGTGTCGGGGAATTTTGTGTTGGGTCGGGGAAGTTTGTATGTGGGTCTGGGTAGTTTGTGTGTGGGTAGGAGAAGTTTGTGTGTGGGTCGGGGAAGTTTGTATCTGGGTCGGAGATGTTTGTGTGTGGGTCGGGGAAGTTTGTGTGTGGGTCACAGAAGTTTGTGTCTGGGTCGGAGAAGTTTGTATGTGGGTCCGGGAAGTTTGTGTGTGGGTCGGAGAAGTTTGTGTGTGGGTCAGAGAAGTTTTTGTGTGTGGGCCGGGGAAGTTTGTGTGTGGGTCGGGGAAGTTTGTGTGTGGGTCGGAGAAGTTTGTATGTGGGTCGGAGAAGTTTGCGTGTGGATCGGGGAAGTTTGTGTGTGGGTCGGGGAAGTTTGTGTGTGGGTCGGAGAAGTTTGTGTGTGGGTCGGAGAAGTTTGTGTCTGGTTCGGGGAAGATTGTGTGTGTGGGTCGGGGATGTTTGTGTCTGGGTCGGGGAAGTTTGTGTCTGGGTTTTCGAAGTTTTTGTGTGGGTCAGAAAAGTTTGTGTGTGGGTCGGAGAAGTTTGTGTGTGGTTCGGTGAAGTTTGTGTCTGGATCGGAGAAGTTTGTGTCTGGGTTGGAGAAGTTTGTGTGTGGGTCGGGGAAGTTTGTGTGCGCGTTGGAGAAGTTTGTGTGTGGTTCGGTGAAGTTTGTGTGTGGTTCGGAGAATTTTATGCATGGGTCGGGGAAGTTTGTGTATGGGTCGGGGAAGTTTGTGTGTGGGTCGGAGAAGTTGTGTCTGGGTCGGAGAAGTTTGTGTGTGGGTCGGAGAAGTTTGTGTCTGGGTCGGAGAAGTTTGTGTGTGGGTCGCAGAAGTTTGTGTGCGGGTCGGGGAAGTTTATGCGTGGGTTGGAGAAGTTTGTATGTGTGGGTTGGGGAAGTTTGTATGTTTGTCGGGGAAGTTTGTGTGTGGGTCGGAGAAGTTTGTGTGTGGGTCAGAGAAGTTTGTGTGTGTGGGTCGGGGAAGTTTGTATGTGGGTCGGGGAAGTTTGTGTCTGGGTCGGAGATGTTTGTGTGTGGGTCGGGGAACTTTGTGTGTGGGTCACAGAAGTTTGTGTCTGGGTCGGAGAAGTTTGTGTGTGGGTTCGGTAAGTTTGTGTGTGGGTCGGAGAAGTTTGTGTGTGGGTCAGAGAAGTTTGTGTGTGTGGGTCGGGGAAGTTTGTATGTGGGTCGGGGAAGTTTGTGTCTGGGTCGGGGAAGTTTGTGCGTGGGTCAGGGAAGTTTGTGTGTGGGTCGGAGAAGTTTGTGTGTGGGTCGGAGAAGTTTGTGTGTGGGTCGGGGAAGTTTGTGTCTGGGTCGGTGAAGTTTGTGTCTGGTTCGGGGAAGTTTGTGTGTGTGGGTCGGGGAAGTTTGTGTCTGGGTTTTCGAAGTTTGTGTGTGGGTCGGAGAAGTTTGTGTGTGTGGGTCGGAGAAGTTTGTGCCTTGGTCTGGAAAGTTCGTGTATGTGTGTCGGAGAAGTTTGTGTCTTGGTCGGAGAAGTTTATGTCTAGGTTGGAGAAGTTTGTGTCTGGGTTGGAGATGTTTGTGTGTGGGTCGGATAAGTTTGTGTCTGGGTCGGAGTAGTTTGTGTGTGTGTCGGGGCATTTTGTGTTGGGTCGGGGAAGTTTGTATGTGGGTCGGAGAAGTTTTTGAGTGGGTCGGGGAAGTTTGTGTGTAGGTCGGGGAAGTTTGTTTGTGGGTCGGAGAAGTTTGTGTGTGGGTCGGGGAAGTTTGTGTCTGGGTCGGAGATGTTTGTGTGTGGGTCAGGGAAGTTTGTGTGTGGGTCGGAGAAGTTTGTGTGTGGGTCAGAGAAGTTTGTGTGTGTGGGTCGGGGAAGTTTGTGTGTGGGTCGGGGAAGTTTGTGTCTGGGTCAGGGACGTTTGTGCGTGGGTCGGGGAAGTTTGTGTGTGGGTTGGAGAAGTTTGTGTGTGGGTCGGGGAAGTTTGTGTGTGGGTCGGAGAAGTTTGTGTGTGGGTCGGAGAAGTTTGTGTATGGGTTGGGGAAGTTTGTGTGTGCGTCGGAGAATTTTGTGCATGGGTCGGGGAAGTTTGTGTTTGTGGGTTGGGGAAATTTGTGCGTGGTTCGGAGAAGTTGTGTCTGGGTCGGAGAGGTTTGTGTGTGGGTCGCAGAAGTTTGTGTATGGGTCGGATAAGTTTGTGTGTGGGTCGGAGAAGTTTGTGTGCGGGTCGGGGAAGTTTATGTGTGGGTTGGAGAAGTTTGTATGTGTGGGTTGGGGAAGTTTGTGTGTGTGTCGGGGAAGTTTGTGTGTGGGTCGGGGAAGTTTCTGTGTGGGTCGGGGAAGTTTGTGTGTGGGTCGGAGAAGTTTGTGTGTGCGTCGGAGAAGTTTGTGTCGGGGTCGGAGAAGTTTGTGTATGGGATCGGAGAAGTTTATGTATGGGTCGGCGAAGTTTGTGTCTGGGTCGGAGAAGTTTGTGTGTGGGTCGGGGAAGTTTGTGTGTGGGTCGCAGAAGTGTGTGTGTGGGTCGGGGAAGTTTGTGTGTGGGTCAGAGAAGCTTGCGTGTGGGTCGGAGAAGTTTGCGTGTGGGTCGGGGAAGTTTGTGTGTGGGTTGGAGAAGTTTGTATGTGTGGGTTGGGGAAGTTTGTGTGTGGGTCGGGGAAGTTTGTGTGTGGGTCGCAGAAGTTTGTGTGTGGGTCGGAGAAGTTTGTGTCTGGCTCGGAGAAGTTTGTGTGTGGGTCGGGGAAGTTTGCATGTGGGTCGGAGAAGTTTGTGTGTGGGTCGGAGAAGTTTGTGTGTGGATCGGGGAAGTTTGTGTCTGGGTCGGAGAAGTTTGTGTCTGGGTCGCAGAAGTTTGTGTCTGTATCGGGGAAGTTTGTGTATGTGGGTTGGGGTAATTTGTGCGTGGTTCGGAGAAGTTGTGTCTGGGTCGGAGAGGTTTGTGTGTGGGTCGCAGATGTTTGTGTGTGGGTCGTAGAAGTTTGTGTGTGGGTCGGAGAAGTTTGTGTGCGGTTCGGGAAGTTTATGTGTGGGTTGGAGAAGTTTGTATGTGTGGGTTGGGGAAGATTGTGTGTGAGTCGGGGAAGTTTGTGTGTGGGTTGGAGAAGTTTGTGTCTGGGTCGCAGAAGTTTGTGTCTGTGTCGGGGAAGTTTGTGTATGTGGGTTAAGGAAATTTGTGCGTGGTTCGGAGAAGTTGTGTCTGATTCGGAGAGGTTTGTGTGTGGGTCGCAGAAGTTTGTGTCTGGGTCGGGGAATTTTGTGTGTGGGTCGGAGAAGTTTGTGTGTGCGTCGGAGAAGTTTGTGTCGGGGTCGGAGAAGTTTGTGTCTGGGATCGGAGAAGTTTGTGTGTGGGTCGGGGAAGTTTGTGTGTGGGTCGGGGAAGTCTGTGTGTGGGTCGGGGAAGTTTGTGTGTGGGTCGGGGAAGTTTGTGTGTGGGTCGGGGAAGTTTGTGTGTGGGTCGGGGAAGTTTGTGTGTGGTTCGGAGAAGTTGTGTCTGGGTCGGAGAGGTTTGTGTGTGGGTCGCAGAAGTTTGTGTGTGCGTCAGAGAAGTTTGTGTGTGGGTCGGAAAAGTGTGTGTGTGGGTCGGGGAAGTTTGTGTGTGGGTCGGAGAAGTTTGTGTGTGGGTCGGAGAAGTTTGTGTGTGGGTCGGGGAAGTTTGTGTGTGGGTTGGAGAAGTTTGTATGTGTGGGTTGGGGAAGTTTGTGTGTGGGTCAGGGAAGTTTGTGTGTGGGTCGCAGAAGTTTGTGTCTGGGTCGGAGAAGTTTGTGTGTGGGTCGGAGAAGTTTGTGTCTGGCTCGGAGATGTTTGTGTGTGGGTCGGGGAAGTTTGCGTGTGGGTCGGAGAAGTTTGTGTGTGGGTCGGAGAAGTTTGTGTGTGGATCGGGGAAGTTTGTGTCTGGGTCGGAGAAGTTTGTGTCTGGGTCGCAGAAGTTTGTGTCTGTGTCGGGGAAGTTTGTGTATGTGGGTTGGGGTAATTTGTGCGTGGTTCGGAGAAGTTGTGTCTGGGTCGGAGAGGTTTGTGTGTGGGTCGCAGAAGTTTGTGTGTGGGTCGGAGAAGTTTGTGTGTGGGTCGGAGAAGTTTGTGTGCGGGTCGGGGAAGTTTATGTGTGGGTTGGAGAAGTTTGTATGTGTGGGTTGGGGAAGTTTCTGTGTGGGTCGGGGAAGTTTGTGTGTGGGTCGGGAAAGTTTG
Organism: Pristiophorus japonicus; assembly: GCF_044704955.1. Taxonomy (NCBI): domain Eukaryota; kingdom Metazoa; phylum Chordata; class Chondrichthyes; family Pristiophoridae; genus Pristiophorus; species Pristiophorus japonicus. Next base: position 84,976,664 of record NC_091990.1, read on the forward strand.
TGTGTGGGTCACAGAAGTTTGTGTCTGGGTCGGGGAATTTTGTGTGTGGGTCGGAGAAGTTTGTGTGTGCATCGGAGAAGTTTGTGTCGGGGTCGGAGAAGTTTGTGTATGGGATCGGAGAAGTTTATGTATGGGTCGGCGAAGTTTGTGTCTGGGTCGGAGAAGTTTGTGTGTGAGTCGCAGAAGTTTGTGTGTGGGTCGGGGAAGTTTGTGTGTGGGTCGGGGAAGTTTGTGTGTGGTTCGGAGAAGTTGTGTGTGGGTCGGAGAAGTTTGTGTGTGGGTCCGAGAAGTTTGCGTGTGGGTCGGGGAAGTTTGTTTGTGGGTTGGAGAAGTTTGTATGTGTGGTTTGGGGAAGTTTGTGTGTGGGTCGGGGAAGTTTGTGTGTGGGTCGCAGAAGTTTGTGTCTGGGTCGGAGAAGTTTGTGTGTGGGTCGGAGAAGTTTGTGTCTGGCTCGGAGAAGTTTGTGTCTGGGTCGCAGAAGTTTGTGTCTGTGTCAGGGAAGTTTGTGTGTGAGTTGGGGAAATTTGTGTGTGGTTCGGAAAAGTTGTGTCTGGGTCGGAGAGGTTTGTGTGTGGGTCGCAGAAGTTTGTGTGTGGGTCGGAGAAGTTTGTGTGTGGGTCGGAGAAGTTTGCGTGTGGGTTGGAGAAGTTTGTGTCTGGGTCGAAGAAGTTTGTGTGTGGGTTGGAGAAGTTTGTGTCTAGGTCGGAGAAGTTTGTGTGTGGGTCGCAGGAGTTTGTGCGTGGGTCGGAGAAGTTTGTGTGTGGGTCGGAGAAGTTTGTGTGTGGGTTGGACAAGTTTGTGTGTGTGTTGGAGAAGTTTGTGTGTGGGTCGGAGAAGTTTGTGTCTGGGTCGGAAAGGTTTGTGTGTGTGGGTTGGGGAAGATTGTGTGTGGGTCGGGGAAGTTTGTGTGTGGGTCGGGGAAGTTTGTGTCTTGTTGGGGGAAATTTGTGTGTGGGTCGGGGAAGTTTGTGTGTGGGTCGGGGGAGTTTGTGTGTGTGTCGGGGAAGTTTTGTGTGTGGGTCGGTGAAATTTGTGTGTGGGTCGGGGAAGTTTGTGTGTGGGTCGGGGAAGTTTGTGTGTGGGTCGGAGAAATTTGTGTATGGGTCGTAGAAGTTTGCGTGTGTGGGTTGTGGAAGATTGTGTGTGGATCGGGGAAGTTTGTGTGTGGGTCGAGGAAGTTTGTGTGTGCGTCGGAGAAGCTTGTGTGTGGGTCGCAGAAGTTTGTGTCTTGGTCGGGGCATTTTGTGTGTGGGTCGTAGAAGTTTGTATCGGGGTCGGAGAAGTTTGTATATGGCATCGGAGAAGTTGGTTTTTGGGTCGGAGAAGTTTGTGTCTGTGTCGGAGAAGTTTGTGTGTGGGTCGGAGAAGTTTGTGTCTGGCTCGGAGAAGTTTGTGTGTGGATCGGGGAAGTTTGTGTGTGGGTCGGAGAAATTTTTGTGTGGGTAGGAGAAGTTTGTGTGTGGGTCGGAGAAATTTGTGTCTGGGTCGGAGAAGTTTATGTGTGGGTTGGAGAAGTTTGTATGTGTGGGTTGGGGAAGTTTCTGTGTGGGTCGGGGAAGTTTGTGTGTGGGTCGGGAAAGTTTGTGTGTGGGTCACAGAAGTTTGTGTCTGGGTCGGGGAATTTTGTGTGTGGGTCGGAGAAGTTTGTGTGTGCATCGGAGAAGTTTGTGTCGGGGTCGGAGAAGTTTGTATATGGGATCGGAGAAGTTGTGTGTGGGTCGGAGAAGTTTGTGTGTGGGTCCGAGAAGTTTGCGTGTGGGTCGGGGAAGTTTGTTTGTGGGTTGGAGAAGTTTGTATGTGTGGTTTGGGGAAGTTTGTGTGTGGGTCGGGGAAGTTTGTGTGTGGGTCGGAGAAGTTTGTGTGTGAGTCGCAGAAGTTTGTGTGTGGGTCGGGAAGTTTGTGTGTGGGTCGGGGAAGTTTGTGTGTGGTTCGGAGAAGTTGTGTGTGGGTCGGAGAAGTTTGTGTGTGGGTCCGAGAAGTTTGCGTGTGGGTCGGGGAAGTTTGTTTGTGGGTTGGAGAAGTTTGTATGTGTGGTTTGGGGAAGTTTGTGTGTGGGTCGGGGAAGTTTGTGTGTGGGTCGCAGAAGTTTGTGTCTGGGTCGGAGAAGTTTGTGTGTGGGTCGGAGAAGTTTGTGTCTGGCTCGGAGAAGTTTGTGTCTGGGTCGCAGAAGTTTGTGTCTGTGTCAGGGAAGTTTGTGTGTGAGTTGGGGAAATTTGTGTGTGGTTCGGAAAAGTTGTGTCTGGGTCGGAGAGGTTTGTGTGTGGGTCGCAGAAGTTTGTGTGTGGGTCGGAGAAGTTTGTGTGTGGGTCGGAGAAGTTTGCGTGTGGGTTGGAGAAGTTTGTGTCTGGGTCGAAGAAGTTTGTGTGTGGGTTGGAGAAGTTTGTGTCTAGGTCGGAGAAGTTTGTGTGTGGGTCGCACGAGTTTGTGCGTGGGTCGGAGAAGTTTGTGTGTGGGTCGGAGAAGTTTGTGTGTGGGTTGGACAATTTTGTGTGTGTGTTGGAGAAGTTTGTGTGTGGGTCGGAGAAGTTTGTGTCTGGGTCGGAAAGGTTTGTGTGTGTGGGTTGGGGAAGATTGTGTGTGGGTCGGGGAAGTTTGTGTGTGGGTCGGGGAAGTTTGTGTCTTGTTGGGGGAAATTTGTGTGTGGGTCGGGGAAGTTTGTGTGTGGGTCGGGGGAGTTGGTGTGTGTGTCGGGGAAGTTTTGTGTGTGGGTCGGTGAAATTTGTGTGTGGGTCGGGGAAGTTTGTGTGTGGGTCGGGGAAGTTTGTGTGTGGGTCGGAGAAATTTGTGTATGGGTCGTAGAAGTTTGCGTGTGTGGGTTGTGGAAGATTGTGTGTGGATCGGGGAAGTTTGTGTGTGGGTCGAGGAAGTTTGTGTGTGCGTCGGAGAAGCTTGTGTGTGGGTCGCAGAAGTTTGTGTCTTGGTCGGGGAATTTTGTGTGTGGGTCGGAGAAATTTTTGTGTGGGTAGGAGAAGTTTGTGTGTGGGTCGGAGAAATTTGTGTCTGGGTCGGAGAAGTTTGTGTCTGGGTCGGAGAAGTTTGTGTCTAGGTCGCAGAAGTTTGTGTCTGTGTCGGGGAAGTTTGTGTATGTGGGTTCGGGAAATTTGTACGTGGTTCGGAGAAGTTGTGTCTGGGTCGGAGAGGTTTGTGTGTGGGTCGCAGAAGTTTGTGTGTTGGTCGGAGAAGTTTGTGTGTGGGTCGGAGAAGTTTGTGTGCGGGTCGGGGAAGTTTATGCGTGGGTTGGAGAAGTTTGTATGTGTGGGTTGGGGAAGTTTGTATGTGGGTCGGGGAAGTTTGTGTGTGGGTCGAGGAAGTTTGTGTGTGGGTCGGGGAAGTTTGTGTGTGGGTCGCAGAAGTTTGTGTGTGGGTCGGGGAAGTTTGTGTGTGGGTCGGGGAAGTTTGTGTGTGGTTCGGAGAAGTTGTGTCTGGGTCGGAGAGGTTTGTGTGTGGGTCGCAGAAGTTTGTGTGTGGGTCAGAGAAGTTTGTGTGTGGGTCGGAGTAGTGTGTGTGTGGGTCGGGGAAGTTTGTGTGTGGGTCAGAGAAGCTTGCGTGTGGGTCGGAGAAGTTTGCGTGTGGGTCGGGGAAGTTTGTGTGTGGGTTGGAGAAGTTTGTATGTGTGGGTTGGGGAAGTTTGTGTGTGGGTCGGGGAAGTTTGTGTGTGGGTCGCAGAAGTTTGTGTGTGGGTCGGAGAAGTTTGTGTCTGGCTCGGAGAAGTTTGTGTGTGGGTCGGGGAAGTTTGCGTGTGGGTCGGAGAAGTTTGTGTGTGGGTCGGAGAAGTTTGTGTGTGGATCGGGGAAGTTTGTGTCTGGGTCGGAGAAGTTTGTGTCTGGGTCGCAGATGTTTGTGTCTGTGTCGGGGAAGTTTGTGTATGTGGGTTGGGGTAATTTGTGCGTGGTTCGGAGAAGTTGTGTCTGGGTCGGAGAGGTTTGTGTGTGGGTCGCAGATGTTTGTGTGTGGGTCGGAGAAGTTTGTGTGTGGGTCGGAGAAGTTTGTGTGCGGTTCGGGAAGTTTATGTGTGGGTTGGAGAAGTTTGTATGTGTGGGTTGGGGAAGATTGTGTGTGAGTCGGGGAAGTTTGTGTGTGGGTTGGAGAAGTTTGTGTCTGGGTCGCAGAAGTTTGTGTCTGTGTCGGGGAAGTTTGTGTATGTGGGTTAAGGAAATTTGTGCGTGGTTCGGAGAAGTTGTGTCTGATTCGGAGAGGTTTGTGTGTGGGTCGCAGAAGTTTGTGTCTGGGTCGGGGAATTTTGTGTGTGGGTCGGAGAAGTTTGTGTGTGCGTCGGAGAAGTTTGTGTCGGGGTCGGAGAAGTTTGTGTCTGGGATCGGAGAAGTTTGTGTGTGGGTCGGGGAAGTTTGTGTGTGGGTCGGGGAAGTTTGTGTGTGGGTCGGGGAAGTTTGTGTGTGGGTCAGGAAAGTTTGTGTGTGGGTCGGGGAAGTTTGTGTGTGGGTCGGGGAAGTTTGTGTGTGGTTCGGAGAAGTTGTGTCTGGGTCGGAGAGGTTTGTGTGTGGGTCGCAGAAGTTTGTGTGTGGGTCAGAGAAGTTTGTGTGTGGGTCGGAAAAGTGTGTGTGTGGGTCGGGGAAGTTTGTGTGTGGGTCGGAGAAGTTTGTGTGTGGGTCGGAGAAGTTTGCGTGTGGGTCGGGGAAGTTTGTGTGTGGGTTGGAGAAGTTTGTATGTGTGGGTTGGGGAAGTTTGTGTGTGGGTCGGGGAAGTTTGTGTGTGGGTCGCAGAAGTTTGTGTCTGGGTCGGAGAAGTTTGTGTGTGGGTCGGAGAAGTTTGTGTCTGGCTCGGAGATGTTTGTGTGTGGGTCGGGGAAGTTTGCGTGTGGGTCGGAGAAGTTTGTGTGTGGGTCGGAGAAGTTTGTGTGTGGATAGGGGAAGTTTGTGTCTGGGTCGGAGAAGTTTGTGTCTGGGTCGCAGAAGTTTGTGTCTGTGTCGGGGAAGTTTGTGTATGTGGGTTGGGGTAATTTGTGCGTGGTTCGGAGAAGTTGTGTCTGGGTCGGAGAGGTTTGTGTGTGGGTCGCAGAAGTTTGTGTGTGGGTCGGAGAAGTTTGTGTGTGGGTCGGAGAAGTTTGTGTGCGGGTCGGGGAAGTTTATGTGTGGGTTGGAGAAGTTTGTATGTGTGGGTTGGGGAAGTTTCTGTGTGGGTCGGGGAAGTTTGTGTGTGGGTCGGGAAAGTTTGTGTGTGGGTCACAGAAGTTTGTGTCTGGGTCGGGGAATTTTGTGTGTGGGTCGGAGAAGTTTGTGTGTGCATCGGAGAAGTTTGTGTCGGGGTCGGAGAAGTTTGTGTATGGGATCGGAGAAGTTTATGTATGGGTCGGCGAAGTTTGTGTCTGGGTTGGAGAAGTTTGTGTGTGAGTCGCAGAAGTTTGTGTGTGGGTCGGGGAAGTTTGTGTGTGGGTCGGGGAAGTTTGTGTGTGGTTCGGAGAAGTTGTGTGTGGGTCGGAGAAGTTTGTGTGTGGGTCGGAGAAGTTTGCGTGTGGGTCGGGGAAGTTTGTTTGTGGGTTGGAGAAGTTTGTATGTGTGGTTTGGGGAAGTTTGTGTGTGGGTCGGGGAAGTTTGTGTGTGGGTCGCAGAAGTTTGTGTCTGGGTCGGAGAAGTTTGTGTGTGGGTCGGAGAAGTTTGTGTCTGGCTCGGAGAAGTTTGTGTCATAGAAACATAGAAACATAGAAACATAGAAAATAGGTGCAGGAGTAGGCCATTCAGCCCTTCTAGCCTGCACCGCCATTCAATGAGTTCATGGCTGAACATGAAACTTCAGTACCCCCTTCCTGCTTTCTCGCCATAACCCTTGATCCCCCGAGTAGTAAGGACTTCATCTAACTCCCTTTTGAATATATTTAGTGAATTGGCCTCAACTACTTTCTGTGGTAGAGAATTCCACAGGTTCACCACTCTCTGGGTGAAGAAGTTTCTCCTCATCTCGGTCCTAAATGGCTTACCCCTTATCCTCAGACTGTGACCCCTGGTTCTGGACTTCCCCAACATTGGGAACATTCTTTCTGCATCTAACCTGTCTAAACCCGTCAGAATTTTAAACGTTTCTATGAGATCCCCTCTCATTCTTCTGAACTCCAGTGAATACAAGCCCAGTTGATCCAATCTTTCTTGATAGGTCAGTCCCGCCATCCCGGGAATCAGTCTGGTGAACCTTCGCTGCACTCCCTCAATAGCAAGAATGTCCTTCCTCAAGTTAGGAGACCAAAACTGTACACAATACTCCAGGTGTGGCCTCACCAAGGCCCTGTACAACTGTAGCAACACCTCCCTGCCCCTGTATTCAAATCCCCTCGCTATGAAGGCCAACATGCCATTTGCTTTCTTAACCGCCTGCTGTACCTGCATGCCAACCTTCAATGACTGATGTACCATGACACCCAGGTCTCGTTGCACCTTCCCTTTTCCTAATCTGTCACCATTCAGATAATAGTCTGTCTCTCTGTTTTTACCACCAAAGTGGATAACCTCACATTTATCCACATTATACTTCATCTGCCATGCATTTGCCCACTCACCTAACCTATCCAAGTCACTCTGCAGCCTAATAGCATCCTCCTCGCAGCTCACACTGCCACCCAACTTAGTATCATCTGCAAATTTGGAGATACTGCATTTAATCCCCTCGTCTAAATCATTAATGTACAATGTAAACAGCTGGGGCCCCAGCACAGAACCTTGCGGCACTCCACTAGTCACTGCCTGCCATTCTGAAAAGTACCCGTTTACTCCTACTCTTTGCTTCCTGTCTGACAACCAGTTCTCAATCCACATCAGCACACTACCCCCAATCCCATGTGCTTTAACTTTGCACATTAATCTCTTGTGTGGGACCTTGTCGAAAGCCTTCTGAAAGTCCAAATATACCACATCAACTGGTTCTCCTTTGTCCACTTTACTGGAAACATCCTCAAAAAATTCCAGAAGATTTGTCAAGCATGATTTCCCTTTCACAAATCCATGCTGACTTGGACCTATCATGTCACCATTTTCCAGATGCACTGCTATGACATCCTTAATAATTGATTCCATCATTTTACCCACTACTGAGGTCAGGCTGACCGGTCTATAATTCCCTGTTTTCTCTCTCCCTCCTTTTTTAAAAAGTGGGGTTACATTGGCTACCCTCCACTCCATAGGAACTGATCCAGAGTCAATGGAATGTTGGAAAATGACTGTCAATGCATCCGCTATTTCCAAGGCCACCTCCTTAAGTACTCTAGGATGCAATCCATCAGGCCCTGGGGATTTATCGGCCTTCAATCCCATCAATTTCCCCAAAACAATTTCCCGACTAATAAAGATTTCCCTCAGTTCCCCCTCCTTACTAGACCCTCTGACCCCTTTTATATCCGGAAGGTTGTTTGTATCCTCCTTAGTGAATACCGAACCAAAGTACTTGTTCAATTGGTCCGCCATTTCTTTGTTCCCCGTTATGACTTCCCCTGATTCTGACTGCAGTGGACCTACGTTTGTCTTCACCAACCTTTTTCTCTTTACATACCTATAGAAACTTTTGCAATCCGCCTTAATGTTCCCTGCAAGCTTCTTCTCGTACTCCATTTTCCCTGTCCTAATCAAACCCTTTGTCCTCCTCTGCTGAGTTCTAAATTTCTCCCAGTCCCCAGGTTCGCTGCTATTTCTGGCCAATTTGTATGCCACTTCCTTGGCTTTAATACTATCCCTGATTTCCCTAGATAGCCACGGTTGAGCCACCTTCCCCTTTTTATTTGGCTCGGAGAAGTTTGTGTCTGGGTCGCAGAAGTTTGTGTCTGTGTCAGGGAAGTTTGTGTGTGAGTTGGGGAAATTTGTGTGTGGTTCGGAAAAGTTGTGTCTGGGTCAGAGAGGTGTGTGTGTGGGTCGCAGAAGTTTGTGTGTGGGTCGGAGAAGTTTGTGTGTGGGTCGGAGAAGTTTGCGTGTGGGTTGGAGAAGTTTGTGTCTGGGTCGAAGAAGTTTGTGTGTGGGTTGGAGAAGTTTGTGTCTAGGTCGGAGAAGTTTGTGTGTGGGTCGCAGGAGTTTGTGCGTGGGTCGGAGAAGTTTGTGTGTGGGTCGAAGAAGTTTGTGTGTGGGTTGGACAAGTTTGTGTGTGTGTTGGAGAAGTTTGTGTGTGGGTCGGAGAAGTTTGTGTCTGGGTCGGAAAAGATTGTGTGTGTGGGTTGGGGAAGATTGTGTGTGGGTCGGGGAAGTTTGTGTGTGGGTCGGGGAAGTTTGTGTCTTGTTGGGGGAAATTTGTGTGTGGGTCGGGGAAGTTTGTGTGTGGGTCGGGGGAGTTTGTGTGTGTGTCGGGGAAGTTTTGTGTGTGGGTCGGTGAAATTTGTGTGTGGGTCGGGGAAGTTTGTGTGTGGGTCGGGGAAGTTTGTGTGTGGGTCGGAGAAATTTGTGTATGGGTCGTAGAAGTTTGCGTGTGTCGGTTGTGGAAGATTGTGTGTGGATCGGGGAAGTTTGTGTGTGGGTCGAGGAAGTTTGTGTGTGCGTCGGAGAAGCTTGTGTGTGGGTCGCAGAAGTTTGTGTCTTGGTCGGGGAATTTTGTGTGTGGGTCGTAGAAGTTTGTATCGGGGTCGGAGAAGTTTGTATATGGCATCGGAGAAGTTGGTTTTTGGGTCGGAGAAGTTTGTGTCTGTGTCGGAGAAGTTTGTGTGTGGGTCGGAGAAGTTTGTGTCTGGCTCGGAGAAGTTTGTGTGTGGATCGGGGAAGTTTGTGTGTGGGTCGGAGAAATTTTTGTGTGGGTCGGAGAAGTTTGTGTGTGGGTCGGAGTAATTTGTGTCTGGGTCGGAGAAGTTTGTGTCTGGGTCGGAGAAGTTTGTGTCTAGGTCGCAGAAGTTTGTGTCTGTGTCGGGGAAGTTTGTGTATGTGGGTTCGGGAAATTTGTACGTGGTTCGGAGAAGTTGTGTCTGGGTCGGAGAGGTTTGTGTGTGGGTCGCAGAAGTTTGTGTGTTGGTCGGAGCAGTTTGTGTGTGGGTCGGAGAAGTTTGTGTGCGGGTCGGGGAAGTTTATGCGTGCGTTGGAGAAGTTTGTATGTGTGGGTCGAGGAAGTTTGTGTGTGGGTCGGGGAAGTTTGTGTGTGGGTCGCAGAAGTTTGTGTCTGGGTCGGGGAATTTTGTGTGTGGGTCGGAGAAGTTTGTGTGTGCGTCGGAGAAGTTTGTGTCTGGGTTGGAGAAGTTTGTGTGTGGGTCGGAGAAATTTGTGTGTGGGTCGGAGAAGTTTGTGTCTGGGTCGGAGAAGTTTGTCTGGGTCGGAGAAGTTTGTGTCTGGGTCGCAGAAGTTTGTGTCTGTGTCGGGGAAGTTTGTGTATGTGGGTTGGGGAAATTTGTGCGTGGTTCGGAGAAGTTGTGTCTGGGTCGGAGAGGTTTGTGTGTGGGTTGCAGAAGTTTGTGTGTTGGTCGGAGAAGTTTGTGTGTGGGTCGGAGAAGTTTGTGTGCGGGTCGGGGAAGTTTATGCGTCGGTCGGAGAAGTTTGTATGTGTGGGTTGGGGAAGTTTGTATGTGGGTCGGGGAAGTTTGTGTGTGGGTCGGGGAAGTTTGTGTGTGGGTCGGGGAAGTTTGTGTGTGGGTCGCAGAAGTTTGTGTCTGGGACGGGGAATTTTGTGTGTGGGTCGGAGAAGTTTGTGTGTGCGTCGGAGAAGTTTGTGTCTGGGTTGGAGCAGTTTGTGTGTGGGTCGGGGAAGTTTGTGTCTGGGTCGGAGATGTTTGTGTGTGGGTCGGGGAAGTTTGTGTGTGGGTCACAGAAGTTTGTGTCTGGGTCGGAGAAGTTTGTGTGTGGGTCCGGGAAGTTTGTGTGTGGGTCGGAGAGGTTTGTGTGTGGGTCAGAGAAGTTTGTGTGTGTGGGTCGGGGAAGTTTGTATGTGGATCGCGGAAGTTTGTGTCTGGGTCGGGGAAGTTTGTGCGTGGGTCAGGGAAGTTTGTGTGTGGGTCGGAGAAGTTTGTGTGTGGGTCGCAGAAGTTTGTGTGTGGGTCGGAGAAGTTTGTGTCTGGTTCGGGGAAGTTTGTGTCTGGGTTTTCAAAGTTTGTGTGTGGGTCGGAAAAGTTTGTGTGTGTGGGTCGGAGAAAATTGTGCCTCGGTCTGGAAAGTTCGTGTATGTGTGTCGGAGAAGTCTGTGTCTTGGTCGGAGAAGTTTGTGTCTAGGTCGGAGTAGTTTGTGTGTGTGTCGGGGCATTTTGTGTTGGGTCGGGGAAGTTTGTATGTGGGTCGGAGAAGTTTTTGAGTGGGTCGGGGAAGTTTGTCTGTAGGTCGGGGAAGTTTGTTTGTGGGTCGGAGAAGTTTGTGTGTGGGTCAGGGAAGTTTGTGTGTGGGTCGGGGAAGTTTGTGTCTGGGTCGGAGAAGTTTGTGTGTGGGTCGGAGAAGTTTGCATGTGGGTCGGGGAAGTTTGTGTGTGGTTCGGAGAAGTTGTGTCTGGGTCGGAGAGGTTTGTGTGTGGGTCGCAGAAGTTTGTCTGTGGGTCAGAGAAGTTTGTGTGTGGGTCGGGGAAGTTTGTGTGTGGGTCAGAGAAGTTTGTGTGTGGGTCGGGGAAGTTTGAGTGTGGGTCGGAGAAGTTTGTGTGTGGGTCAGAGAAGTTTGTGTGTGGGTCGGAGAAGTGTGTGTATGGGTCGGGGAAGTTTGTGTGTGGTTCGGAGAAGTTTGTGTTTGGGTCGGGGAGGTTTGTGTTTGGGTCGGGAAACTTTGTGTGTGGGTCGGGGAAGTTTGTGTGTGGGTCAGAGAAGTTTGTGTGTGGGTCGGAGAAATTTGTGTATGGGTCGGAGAAGTTTGTGTGTGTGGGTTGGGGAAGATTGTGTGTGGGTCGGGGAAGTTTGTGTGTGGGTCGGGGAAGTTTGTGTATGGGTCGGAGAAGCTTGTGTGTGGGTCGCAGAAGTTTGTGTCTGGGTCGGGGAATTTTGTGTGTGGGTCGGAGAAGTTTTGTATCGGGGTCGGAGAAGTTTGTATATGGCATCGGAGAAGTTGGTTTTTGGGTCGGAGAAGTTTGTGTCTGGGTCGGAGAGATTTGTGTGTGGGTCGGAGAAGTTTGTGTGTGGGTCGGAGAAGTTTGTGTGTGGATCGGGGAAGTTTGTATCTGGGTCGGAGAAGTTTGTGTCTGGGTCGCATAAGTTTGTGTCTGTGTCGGGCAAGTTTGTGTATGTGGGTTGGGGAAATTTGTGCGTGGTTCGGAGAATTTGTGTCTGGGTCGGAGAGGTTTGTGTGTGGGTCGCAGAAGTTTGTGTGTGGGTCGGAGAAGTTTGTGTGTGGGTCGGAGAAGTTTGTGTGCGGGTCGGGGAAGTTTGTGTGTGGGTCGGGGAAGTTTGTGTGTGGGTCGGGGAAGTTTGTGTGTGGGTCGCAGAAGTTTGTGTCTGGGTCGGGGAATTTTGTGTGTGGGTCGGAGAAGTTTGTGTGTGCATCGGAGAAGTTTGTGTCGGGGTCGGAGAAGTTTGTGTATGGGATCGGAGAAGTTTATGTATGGGTCGGCGAAGTTTGTGTCTGGGTCGGAGAAGTTTGTGTGTGGGTCGGGGAAGTTTGTGTGTGGGTCGGGGAAGTTTGTGTGTGGGTCGGGGAAGTTTGTGTGTGGGTCGGGCAAGTTTGTGTGTGGTTCGGAGAAGTTGTGTCTGGGTCGGAGAGGTTTGTGTGTGGGTGGCAGAAGTTTGTGTGTGGGTCAGAGAAGTTTGTGTGTGGGTCGGAGAAGTTTGTGTGTGGGTCGGGGAAGTTTGTGTGTGGGTCCGAGAAGTTTGCGTGTGGGTCGGGGAAGTTTGTGTGTGGGTTGGAGAAGTTTGTATGTGTGGGTTGGGGAAGTTTGTGTGTGGGTCGGGGAAGTTTGTGTGTGGGTCGCAGAAGTTTGTGTCTGGGTCGGAGAAGTTTGTGTTTGGGTCGGAGAAGTTTGTGTGTGGGTCGGGGAAGTTTGTGTGTGGGTCGGAGAAGTTTGTGTGTGGGTCGGGGAAGTTTGCGTGTGGGTCGGAGAAGTTTGTGTGTGGGTCGGAGAAGTTTGTGTGTGGGTCGGAGAAGTTTGTGTGTGAGTCGGAGAAGTTTGTGTCTGGGTCGGAGAAGTTTGTGTGTGGGTCGGGGAAGTTTGTGTGTGGTTCAGAGAAGTTTGTGTGTGGGTCGGAGAAGTGTGTGTGTGGGTCCGAGAAGATTGCGTGTGAGTCGGGGAAGTTTGTGTGTGGGTTGGAGAAGTTTGTATGTGTGGGTTGGGGAAGTTTGTGTGTGGGTCGGGGAAGTTTGTGTGTGGGTCGCAGAAGTTTGTGTCTGGGTCGGAGAAGTTTGTGTGTGGGTCGGAGAAGTTTGTGTCTGGCTCGGAGAAGTTTGTGTGTGGGTCAGGGAAGTTTGCGTGTGGGTCGGAGAAGTTTGTGTGTGGGTCGGAGAAGTTTGTGTGTGGGTCGGAGAAGTTTGTGTGTGAGTCGGAGAAGTTTGGGTCTGGGTCGGAGAAGTTTGTTTCTGCGTCGCAGAAGTTTGTGTCTGTGTCAGGGAAGTTTGTGTGTGAGTTGGGGAAATTTGTGTGTGGTTCGGAAAAGTTTTGTTTGGGTCGGAGAGGTTTGTGTGTGGGTCGCAGAAGTTTGTGTGTCTGTCGGAGAAGTTTGTATGTGGGTCGGAGAAGTTTGCGTGTGGGTTGGAGAAGTTTGCATGTGGGTCGGGGAAGTTTGTGTGTGGGTCGGGGAAGTTTGTGTGTGGGTCGGGGAAGTTTGCGTGTGGGTCGGAGAAGTTTGCGTGTGGGTCGGGGAAGTTTGTGTGTGGGTTGGAGAAGTTTGTATGTGTGGGTTGGGGAAGTTTGTGTGTGGGTCGGGGAAGTTTGTGTGTGGGTCTCAGAAGTTTGTGTCTGGGTCGGAGAAGTTTGTGTGTGGGTCGGAGAAGTTTGTGTCTGGCTCGGAGAAGTTTGTGTCTGGGTCGCAGAAGTTTGTGTCTGTGTCAGGGAAGTTTGTGTGTGAGTTGGGGAAATTTGTGCGTGGTTCGTAAAAGTTGTGTCTGGGTCGGAGAGGTTTGTGTGTGGGTCGCAGAAGTTTGTGTGTGGGTCGGAGAAGTTTGTGTGTGGGTTGGAGAAGTTTGCGTGTGGGTTGGAGAAGTTGGTGTCTGGGTCGAAGAAGTTTGTGTGTGGGTTGGAGAAGTTTGTGTCTAAGTCGGAGAAGTTTGTGTGTGGGTCGCAGGAGTTTGTGTATGGGTCGGAGAAGTTTGTGTGTGGGTCGGAGAAGTTTGTGTGTGGGTCGGAGAAGTTTGTGTGTGGGTCGGAGAAGTTTGTGTCTGGGTCGGAAAAATTTGTGTGTGGGTCGGAGAAGTTTGTGTGTGGGTCAGGGAAGTTTGTGTGTGGGTCGGGGGAGTTTGTGTGTGGGTCGGGGAAGTTTGTGTGTGGGTCCGAGAAGTTTGCGTGTGGGTCGGGGAAGTTTGTGTGTGGGTTGGAGAAGTTTGTATGTGTGGGTTGGGGAAGTTTGTGTGTGGGTCGGTGAAGTTTGTGTGTGGGTCGGGGAAGTTTGTGTTTGGGTCGGGGAAGTTTGTGTGTGGGTCGGAGAAATTTGTGTATGGGTCGGAGAAGTTTGTGTGTGTGGGTTGGGGAAGATTGTGTGTGGATCGGGGAAGATTGTGTGTGGGTCGGGGAAGTTTGTGTGTGCGTCGGAGAAGCTTGTGTGTGGGTCGCAGAAGTTTGTGTCTGGGTCGTGGAATTTTGTGTGTGGGTTGGAGAAGTTTGTATCGGGGTCGGAGAAGTTTGTATATGGCATCGGAGAAGTTGGTTTTTGGGTCGGTGAAGTTTGTGTCTGTGTCGGTGAAGTTTGTGTGTGGGTCGGAGAAGTTTGTGTCTGGCTCGGATAAGTTTGTGTGTGGATCGGGGAAGTTTGTGTTTGGGTCGGAGAAGTTTGTGTGTGGGTCGGAGAAGTTTGTGTGTGGGTCGGAGAAGTTTGTGTGTGGGTCGGAGAAATTTGTGTGTGGGTCGGAGAAGTTTGTGCGTGGTTCGGAGAAGTTGTGTCTGGGTCGGAGAGGTTTGTGTGTGGGTCGCAGAAGTTTGTGTGTTGGTCGGAGAAGTTTGTGTGTGAGTCGGAGAAGTTTGTGTGCGGGTCGGGGAAGTTTATGCGTGGGTTGGAGAAGTTTGTATGTGTGGGTTGGGGTAGTTTGTATGTGGGTCGGGGAAGTTTGTGTGTGAGTCGGGGAAGTTTGTGTGTGGGTCGGGGAAGTTTGTGTGTGGGTCGCAGAAGTTTGTGTCTGGGTCGGGGAATTTTGTGTGTGGGTCGGAGAAGTTTGTGTCTGGGTTGGAGAAGTTTGTGTGTGGGTCGGAGAAATTTGTGTGTGGGTCGGAGAAGTTTGTGTCTGGATCGGAGAAGTTTGTCTGGGTCGGAGAAGTTTGTGTCTGGGTCGCAGAAGTTTGTGTCTGTGTCGGGGAAGTTTGTGTATGTGGGTTGGGGAAATTTGTGCGTGGTTCGGAGAAGTTGTGTCTGGGTCGGAGAGGTTTGTGTGTGGGTCGCAGAAGTTTGTGTGTTGGTCGGAGAAGTTTGTGTGTGGGTCGGAGAAGTTTGTGTGCGGGTCGGGGAAGTTTATGCGTGGGTTGGAGAAGTTTGTATGTGTGGGTTGGGGAAGTTTGTATGTGGGTCGGGGAAGTTTGTGTCTGGGTTGGAGAAGTTTGTGTGTGGGTCGGGGAAGTTTGTGTCTGGATCGGAGATGTTTGTGTGTGGGTCGGGGAAGTTTGTGTGTGGGTCACAGTAGTTTGTGTCTGGGTCGGAGAAGTTTATGTGTGGGTCCGGGAAGTTTGTGTGTGGGTCGGAGAAGTTTGTGTGTGGGTCAGAGAAGTTTGTGTGTGGGTCGCAGAAGTTTGTGTGTGGGTCGGGGAAGTTTGTATGTGGGTTTTCAAAGTTTGTGTGTGGGTCGGAAAAGTTTGTGCCTCGGTCTGGAAAGTTCGTGTATGTGTGTCGGAGAAGTTTGTGTCTTGGTCGGAGAAGTTTATGTCTAGGTTGGAGAAGTTTGTGTCTGGGTTGGAGATGTTTGTGTGTGGGTCGGATAAGTTTGTGTCTGGGTCGGAGTAGTTTGTGTGTGTGTCGGGGAATTTTGTGTTGGGTCGGGGAGGTTTGTGTCTGGGTCGGAGATGTTTGTGTGTGGGTCAGGGAAGTTTGTGTGAGGGTCGGGGAAGTTTGTGTCTGGGTCGGGGAAGTTTGTGCGTGGGTCCGGGAAGTTTGTGTGTGGTTCGGGGAAGTTTGTGTCTGGGTCGGGGAAGTTTGTGCGTGGGTCGGGGAAGTTTGTGTGTGGGTCAGAGAAGTTTGTGTGTGGGTCGGGGAAGTTTGTGTGTGGGTCGGAGAAGTTTGTGTGTGGGTCAGAGAAGTTTGTGTGTGGGTCAGAGAAGTTTGTGTGTGGGTCGGGGAAGTTTGTGTGTGGGTCGGGGAAGTTTGTGTGTGGGTCGGGGAAGTTTGTGTGTGGGTCAGAGAAGTTTGTGTGTGGGTCGGGGAAGTTTGTGTGTGGGTCGGGGAAGTTTGTGTGTGGGTCGGAGAAGTTTGTGCGTGGGTCGGGGAAGTTTGTGTGTGGGTCGGGGAAGTTTGTGTCTGGGTCGAGATGTTTGTGTGTGGGTCGGGGAAGTTTGTGTGTGGGTCGGGGAAGTTTGTGTCTGGGTCGGAGAAGTTTGTGTATGGGTCGGGGAACTTTGTGTGTGGGTCGGAGAATTTTGTGCATGGGTTGGGGAAGTTTGTGTGTGGGTCGGGGAAGTTTGTGTGTGGCTCGGGGAAGTTTGTGTGTCGGTCGGAGAAGTTTGTGTGTGGGTCGGCGAGGTTTGTGTGTGGGTCGGAGAAGTTTGTGTATGGGTCGGGGAAGTTTGTGTGTGGTTCGGAGAAGTTTGTGTTTGGGTCGGGGAGGTTTGTGTTTGGGTCGGGAAAGTTTGTGTGTGGGTCGGGGAAGTTTGTGTGTGGGTCAGAGAAGTTTGTGTGTGGGTCGGAGAAATTTGTGTATGGGTCGGAGAAGTTTGTGTGTGTGGGTTGGGGAAGTTTGTGTGTGGGTCGGGGAAGTTTGTGTGTGTGTCGGGGAAGTTTGTGTATGGGTCGGAGAAGCTTGTGTGTGGGTCGCAGAAGTTTGTGTCTGGGTCGGGGAATTTTGTGTGTGGGTCGGAGAAGTTTTGTATCGGGGTCGGAGAAGTTTGTATATGGCATCGGAGAAGTTGGTTTTTGGGTCGGAGAAGTTTGTGTCTGGGTCGGAGAAATTTGTGTGTGGGTCGGAGAAGTTTGTGTGTGGGTCGGAGAAGTTTGTGTGTGGATCGGGGAAGTTTGTGTGTGGGTCGGGGAAGTTTGTGTATGTGGGTTGGGGAAATTTGTGCGTGGTTCGGAGAAGTTGTGTCTGGGTCGGAGAGGTTTGTGTGTGGGTCGCAGAAGTTTGTGTGTGGGTCGGAGAAGTTTGTGTGTGGGTCGGAGAAGTTTGTGTGCGGGTCGGGGAAGTTTGTGTGTGGGTCGCAAAAGTTTGTGTCTGGGTCGGGGAACTTTGTGTGTGGGTCGGAGAAGTTTGTGTGTGCGTCGGAGAAGTTTGTGTCGGGGTCGGAGAAGTTTGTGTATGGGATCGGAGAAGTTTATGTATGGGTCGGAGAAGTTTGTGTGTGGGTCGGGGAAGTTTGTGTGTGGGTCGGGGAAGTTTGTGTGTGGGTCGGGGAAGTTTGTGTGTGGGTCGGGGAAGTTTGTGTGTGGTTCGGAGAAGTTGTGTCTGGGTCGGAGAGGTTTGTGTGTGGGTCGCAGAAGTTTGTGTGTGGGTCAGAGAAGTTTGTGTGTGGGTCGGAGAAGTTTGTGTGTGGGTCGGGGAAGTTTGTGTGTGGGTCCGAGAAGTTTGCGTGTGGGTCGGGGAAGTTTGTGTGTGGGTTGGAGAAGTTTGTATGTGTGGGTTGGGGAAGTTTTTGTGTGGGTCGGGGAAGTTTGTGTGTGGGTCGCAGAAGTTTGTGTCTGGGTCGGAGAAGTTTGTGTGTGGGTCGGAGAAGTTTGTGTGTGGGTCGGGGAAGTTTGTGTGTGGGTCGGAGAAGTTTGTATGTGGGTCGGGGAAGTTTGCGTGTGGGTCGGAGAAGTTTGTGTGTGGGTCGGAGAAGTTTGTGTGTGGGTCGGAGAAGTTTGTGTGTGAGTCGGAGAAGTTTGTGTCTGGGTCGGAGAAGTTTGTGTGTGGGTTGGAGAAGTTTGTATGTGTGGGTTGGGGAAGTTTGTGTGTGGGTCGGGGAAGTTTGTGTGTGGTTCGGAGAAGTTGTGTCTGGGTCGGAGAGGTTTGTGTGTGGGTCGCAGAAGTTTGTGTGTGGGTCAGAGAAGTTTGTGTGTGGTTCGGAGAAGTTGTGTCTGGGTCGGAGAGGTTTGTGTGTGGGTCGGGTATGTTTGTGTGTGGGTCCGAGAAGTTTGCGTGTGGGTCGGGGAAGTTTGTGTGTGGGTTGGAGAAGTTTGTATGTGTGGGTTGGGGAAGTTTGTGTGTGGGTCGGGGAAGTTTGTGTGTGGGTCGCAGAAGTTTGTGTCTGGGTCGGAGAAGTTTGTGTGTGGGTCGGAGAAGTTTGTGTCTGGCTCGGAGAAGTTTGTGTGTGGGTCAGGGAAGTTTGCGTGTGGGTCGGAGAAGTTTGTGTGTGGGTCGGAGAAGTTTGTGTGTGGGTCAGAGAAGTTTGTGTGTGAGTCGGAGAAGTTTGTGTCTGGGTCGGAGAAGTTTGTGTCTGCGTCGCAGAAGTTTGTGTCTGTGTCAGGGAAGTTTGTGTGTGAGTTGGGGAAATTTATGTGTGGTTCGGAAAAGTTGTGTCTGGGTCGCAGAGGTTTGTGTGTGGGTCGCAGAAGTTTGTGTGTGGGTCGGAGAAGTTTGCATGTGGGTCGGAGAAGTTTGCGTGTGGGTTGGAGAAGTTTGTGTGTGGGTCGGGGAAGTTTGTGTGTGGGTCGGGGAAGTTTGTGTGTGGGTCGGGGAAGTTTGTGTGTGGGTCGGAGAAGTTTGTGCGTAGGTCAGGAAAGTTTGTGTGTGGGTCGGAGAAGTTTGTGTGTGGGTCGGAGATGTTTGTGTTTGTGGGTCGGGGAAGTTTGTGTGTGGGTCGGGGGAGTTTGTGTGTGTGTCGGGGAAGTTTGTGTGTGGGTCGGTGAACTTTGTGTGTGGGTCGGAGAAGTTTGCGTGTGGGTTGGAGAAGTTTGTGTGTGGGTCGGAGAAGTTTGTGTGTGGGTTGGAGAAGTTTGTGTGTGGGTCGGAGAAGTTTGTGTCTGGGTCGGAAAAGTTTGTGTGTGGGTCGGGGAAGTTTGTGTGTGGGTCGGGGAAGTTTGTGTGTGGGTCGGGGAAGTTTGTGTGTGGGTCGGAGAAGTTTGCGTGTGGGTCGGGGAAGTTTGTGTGTGGGTTGGAGAAGTTTGTATGTGTGGGTTGGGGAAGTTTGTGTGTGGGTCGGGGAAGTTTGTGTGTGGGTCTCAGAAGTTTGTATGTGGGTCGGAGATGTTTGTGTTTGTGGGTCGGGGAAGTTTGTGTGTGGGTCGGGGGAGTTTGTATGTGTGTCGGGGAAGTTTGTGTGTGGGTCGGTGAAATTTGTGTGTGGGTCGGGGAAGTTTGTGTGTGGGTCGGGGGAGTTTGTGTGTGTGTCGGGGAAGTTTGTGTGTGGGTCGGTAAAGTTTGTGTGTGGGTCGGGGAAGTTTGTGTGTGGGTCGGGGAAGTTTGTGTGTGGGTCGGAGAAGTTTGTGTCTGGGTCGCAGAAGTTTTTGTGTGTGTCGGGGAAGTTTGTGTGTGGGTCGGGGAAGTTTGTGTGTGGGTCGGGGGAGTTTGTGTGTGGGTCGGAGAAGTTTGTTTCTGGGTCGCAGAAGTTTTTGTGTGTGTCGGGGAAGTTTGTGTGTGTGTCGGGGAAGTTTGTGTGTGGGTCGGGGGAGTTTGTGTGTGGGTCGGGGAATCTTGCGTGTGGGTTGGAGAAGTTTGCGTGTGAGTCGGAGAAGTCTGAGGGGTTTTTTCTTTCTTCCCTTCTCTTCTCGTTTCCCAGCGAGCAGCTTCGCGATGCAAAATTCAGTCGGCCTCCTGAGTTCCCACCCCACTTTTTAGTGCTGCTCTCTCATCTTTGGGCGTAAAACCTGAATCTGGCAGTTGGAGCCTGTACCCAACGTCTGGCGGTAAAATTAGCACTCGGGCAGTAACACTACCTCAAACATGGCGGGTCCAAATTTTGACCTCATAACGCTTAAAATGTCAAATCTGTTCATCTCTACCATCTTCCAGTTCTGACGAAAGGTCATCGACCTGGAACGCTAACTCTGTTTTCTCTTTCCACAGCTGCTGGCTGACCAGCATTTCCTGCTGTTATCGATCAATGCCGCTGCTTGTAGGGAAACCTGGCCAGTCACTTCCCACGGGCCTGCTGATACCAGGTGGCCTCACAAGATGCCAATGAGAATTGCAACGACTCCCGATCGTGGCCATGCACTGGTCCTGTGGCACCATTTACTCTGTGGCTCCCACACTCACCCGGGAATAAGCCAAAGACAATATAAAGCAATGCCTCGTGCATAGGGAAGTCAGCCTTTGCTCACTTTGCAAAGTTCAATAATGCATTTGATTCTCGGTTCACAACATGCGCACTTATCCCTGGCACAAATCCATTGCTTGTGCTGCACCTGATTTGTGATGAACTGCGATGGAAAGATCAGGGAGGCCTCATTCAGCAACTGTTCGGCCTGTTTCACTGTAATAAACAGGGTGCAGCCTGTTGAGTGACAGCAGTTTCTACTGAGTACTGACAGTGCATTAAATCAAATAAATCTTGCATTACGATTGAGCTGAAGGCAAGGCTGGGGTCTCTGACTGATCAGCAAACTGTCCTCTAAACCAGGCCTGACTGACAGGATGATGGTGCCATCTCCATGTCTGCTGTCAAGCCCTCGGGTGAACGAGATTTGGACAGTCTCGGCACAGTGAGCTTGACTGAACATCAGAGTACAGTGCAGAACTGTTTGCAAACTGGTTTACAAGCCACTGGGAATCAAATTGTTTGTACATTGAGACAAGGATGGAACGGTTGGCTGCCGGCAGAGAGAAGTAGATTTAACCCAACCGTCTGTGACGGGCTCAAATGCAAGGTTCCAGAGGTAAAAGAATCGACCGCTAATCCCACAATGGGAGCAAGTGCCATGCCTGTACTGCCCCCACACAGGGCGGGGGGGGGTGTCACATCTGTGCTGTCCTCACACAGGGCAGGGGAAGGGAGTCACACCTGTACTGCCCCCACACAGGGCAAGTGACGGGAGTCACACCTGTACTGCCCCCACACAGAGCAGGGGGAGGGAGTCACACCTGTACTGCCCCCACACAGAGCAGGGGGAGGGAGTCACACCTGTACTGCCCCCACACAGAGCAGGGGGAGGGAGTCACACCTGTACTGCCCCCACACAGAGCAGGGTGAGGGAGTCACACCTGTACTGCCCCCACACAGGGCAGGGGGAGGGAGTCACACCTGTACTGCCCCCACACAGGGCAAGTGACGGGAGTCACACCTGTACTGCCCCCACACAGAGCAGGGGGAGGGAGTCACACCTGTACTGCCCCCACACAGAGCAGGGGGACGGAGTCACACCTGTACTGCCCCCACACAGAGCAGGGGGAGGGAGTCACACCTGTACTGCCCCCACACAGAGCAGGGGGAGGGAGTCACACCTGTACTGCCCCCACACAGAGCAGGGTGAGGGAGTCACACCTGTACTGCCCCCACACAGGGCAGGGGGAGGGAGTCACACCTGTACTGCCCCCACACAGGGCAAGTGACGGGAGTCACACCTGTACTGCCCCCACACAGAGCAGGGGGAGGGAGTCACACCTGTACTGCCCCCACACAGAGCAGGGGGAGGGAGTCACACCTGTACTGCCCCCACACAGAGCAGGGTGAGGGAGTCACATCTGTACTGCCCCCACACAGAGCGGGGGGGGGGGGGAGTCACACCTGTACTGCCCCCACACAGAGCAGGGGGAGGGAGTCACATCTGTACTGCCCCCACACAGAGCAGGGGGGGGGGAGTCACATCTGTACTGCCCCCACACAGAGCAGGGGGAGGGAGTCACACCTGTACTGCCCCCACACAGAGCAGGGTGAGGGAGTCACATCTGTACTGCCCCCACACAGAGCAGGGGGAGGGAGTCACACCTGTACTGCCCCCACACAGAGCAGGGTGAGGGAGTCACACCTGTACTGCCCCCACATAGGGCGGGGGTGGGGGGGGTGTCACATCTGTGCTGCCCTCACACAGGGCAGGGGGAGGGAGTCACACCTGTACTGCCCCCACACAGAGCAAGTGACGGGAGTCACACCTGTACTGCCCCCACACAGAGCAGGGGGAGGGAGTCACACCTGTACTGCCCCCACACAGAGCAGGGGGAGGGAGTCACACCTGTATTGCCCCCACACAGGGCAAGTGACGGGAGTCACACCTGTACTGCCCCCACACAGAGCAGGGGGAGGGAGTCACATCTGTACTGCCCCCACACAGGGCGGGGGGGGGGGGAGTCACATCTGTACTGCCCCCACACAGAGCAGGGGGAGGGAGTCACACCTGTACTGCCCCCACACAGGGCGGGGGGGGGAGTCACATCTGTACTGTCCCCACACAGAGCAGGGGGAGGGAGTCACACCTGTACTGCCCCCACACAGAGCAGGGGGAGGGAGTCACATCTGTACTGTCCCCACACAGAGCAGGGGGAGGGAGTCACACCTGTACTGCCCCCACACAGAGCAGGGAGAGGGAGTCACATCTGTACTGCCCCCACACAGAGCAGGGGGAGGGAGTCACACCTGTACCGCTCCCACAAAGGGCACGTGGAGGGAGTCACACCTGTACTGCCCCCACACAGAGCAGGCGGAGGGAGTCACACCTGTGCCGCTCCCACACAGGGCACGTGGAGGGAGTCACACATGTACTGCCCCACACACACAAGTCCCAGGAGGTGAGTAGAGATGATGAGTTTCCCTATAGAACTGGGGGAAGATAATAGCAAGTTGTTCTGTATTCTGTATGCACAGGATCCTCCCCGCATCTGGTGACACACTAGCAAAGAGTTCCAAACAACATTATCAAACGTGCCTCCCTGTACCTACTCCATATACCTGCTCCATGTACCCCCTCGCTGTACCCCCTCTCTGTACCTGTCATGTATTTTACATTATTATATATAACTGTATCCCAACATGCTATACATGACTGTAATAAGATATGACCTGTAACCACCAGCATACCTTACCACCAGGGGTGCACTTGCAAGAGACAGGTATATAAGCACAGGTCTCAGGCAAGTGCAGCATTCCAGAGCTGTCAAATAAAGGTGCAGGTCCAGAGTGACCTTGACTTCACTACATGCCTCGTGTGAATCTGTACTGAGGGGACAGGACTTTACAGTGGCGACGGGTTACGAAATTACAGAATCCACAGAATGGTGAACAACGGATCAGATGAAAAGTACAATGCGGGAGACAATTGGGAGGACTTTATAGAAAGGCTCCAGTAAAGCTTTGTAACCAAAGACTGGTTAGGCGATGATACGGCAGACAAGAGAAGAGCCCATCTCTTGACCAGCTGTGGCTCGAAAACATACGCTTTAATGAAGGATCTGTTGGCACCTGAGAAACCAGCAAGCAAGTCGTTTGAAGAATTGAGCACACTGGTAAGAGACCATCTGAAGCCAGCGAGCAGCCTACACATGACCAGACACAGGTTCTACAACTGCAGACGCTGTGTGGGCCAGAGCATACCCGACTTCGTGGCGGAACTTCAGAGGTTGGCTAGTTTATGTGAGTTCTCCGATGAACTGAGGAGAGAAATGCTGAGACTTTTTCATTGAAGGAATAGGCCACGCAGGCATATTCCAAAAGCTCAAAGAGACCAAGAACCTGACCTTAGAGGCAGCAGCACTGGTTGCACAGACATTCTTGGTAGGGGAAGAAGAAACGAGGTTGATTTACAATGCAGGTACGACAACTAACGAAATAATGGAACAAGGAGTTCACAGCACTAAACAAGCTGCTACACCCACACACAGACAAAACCGGCAGACATGCTTTCGACAGCAAGCAGTGGCAAAAGAAGCCATCAAGGGCCACAGGAATGGCTGTTCACACCTCATCAACCCACAATGCGAGCAATCAACTACAAACTGAGAGAAGCTCAAGAGAGATCAGCCAGATGCAGCTCATTCTTTGCAAGCAGTCTGTGCTGGAGGTGTGGGGGTGGGCACTCGTCAAGGGAATGTCAATTTCAGCAGGCTGTTTGCAGGAACTGTGAATATACAGGGCATTTGGCCCACATGTGCAAAAACACGGCAGCTCGGTTGGTATACGAATCGCATGGGTCGGAAAGCGGACCAGAAGGCAGTGGGGACAGTACACGGGACACCGATGTACAGCGGGTCAACACGATCAATGGCCGCTGCTCCTATAATGATGAGGGTCCTACTCAATGGGATATCTGTCAACATGGAGCTGGATACAGGAGCGAGTCAATCTTTGATGGGCGCTTAACAATTTGAACAACTGTGGCCGCATAAAAGAGACAGACCAAAACTCACAAGGGTCGACACCAAACTAAGGACCTATACCAAAGAAATCATACCAGTCCTCGGCAGTGCCATGCTCTCTGTCACACACAAAGGGACAGTGAACCGACTTCCCCTGTGGATTGTCCCAGGAGACCCCCCAGCACTGCTGGGGAGAAGCTGGCTGGAAAAACTAAACTGGAAATGGGATGATGTCCATGCCATGTCATTAGAGGAACGGACCTCCTGCTCAACAGTTATAAAGTGATTTGAACATCTCTTTCAGCCAGGTGTGGGCACTTTCAAAGAGGCCAAAGTCAAAATCTACATCACACAGGATGCTAGACCGGTCCATCACAAGGCCAGAGCTGCACCCAATGTGATGAGGGAAAAGATTGGACACGAACTGGACAGGCTTCTTCGGGAAGGCATTATATCACCTGTGGAATTTAGCGACTGGGCAAGTCCCATCGTCCCAGTCATGAAGCCTGATGGATCCGTACGAATCTGTGGGGACTACAAATCTACCATAAACAGAGTCTCCCTACAAGACCAGAACTGCGCGCCTTTCTCGGGCTACTCAATTACTTTGGGAACTTTATGCAGAACTTAAGCACGCTGCTAGAGCCTCTCCACGTGTTACTCAGGAAGGGGTGCGACTGGTTTTGGGGGGACGCCCAGGAACGCGCCTTCAATAAGGCATGCAACCTTCTGTGTTCCAACAGTGTTTTGACTTTCTTTGACCCAGGTAAAAAGCTAGTTCTCATATGCGATGCGTCAGTGTATGGGATCGGGTGCGTTTTGCAACATGTCAATAGTGCAGGCAAATTACAACCCATAGCTTATGCCTCCAGGTCACTTTCGCGGGCGGAGTGCGGGTACGGAATGGTAGAGAAGGAGGCGCTCGCGTGCGTGTACGGTGTCAAAAAGATCCACCAATACCTTTTCAGGGCCAAGTTAGCATTAGAAACCGACCACGAGTCCCTCACATCCCTCCTATCCAAGAGCAAGGCAATAAACGCCAACGCCTCGGCGCGAATTCAACGGTGGGCACTCATGCTGGCGTCCTATGACTATACCATAAGGCACAGACCAGGCACAGACAACTGTGCCGACGCGCTCAGCAGGCTACCCCTGGCGACCACGGAAGGGTCTGACGAACAGGACTGTGAGATAGTCATGGCAATCAATGCCTTTGAGTCCACAGGTTCGCCCATGACAGCTTGCCAAATCAGAGCCTGGACGGCCAGCGACCCCACGTTATCCTCAGTAAAAAGATGTGTCCTAACCAGTGACTGGGCAGAGGCTCGTGATACCTGCCCCGAGGAATTAAAACCCTTTCACAGGCGCATGCATGAGCTATCACTACAAGCAGACTGCCTGATGTGGGGCAGCCGAGTAGTCATGCCTCTGCGAGGCAGAGAGGCATTTGTCCGGGAGCTCCACCGCGAGCACCCGGGGATCGTTCTCATGAAGGCCATAGCCAGATACCACGTCTGGTGGCCTGGAATTGACGCGGACTTGGAGCTCTGCGTCCGAAGGTGCACCATTTGTGCCCAACTCAGCAATACCCCCAGGGAGGCTCCACTGAGCCCCTGGCCCTGGCCTACCAAACCATGGTCACGGGTGCACGTAGACTATGCGGGTCCATTCATGGGCAAAATGTTCCTCGTAGTTGTAGATTAATTTTCAAAGTGGATCGAATGCACCATTTTAAACTCGAGTACAACCTCCACCACTGTGGAGAGCCTCGCAACCATGTTTGCAACGCATGAAATCCCTGACATATTAGTCAGTGACAATGGTCTGTGCTTCACCAGCGCAGAATTATAATTGACCACGGCATAAATCACGTCAAGATGATACCATTCAAGCCGGCCTCCAACGGCCAGGCGGAGAGAGCAGTGCAAATCATTAAACAAGGCATGCTTAAAGTCCAAGGTCCCACGCTGCAGGGTCGCCTATCGTGACTGCTGTTGGCATACAGATCTCGTCCGCACTCACTGACTGGGATCCCCCCCGCGCAACTGTTGATGAAAAGGACTTTAAAAACAAGGCTCTCATTAATCCTCCCAGACATGCACGAAATCGTTGAGGCAAAGCTGACTGAGTACCATGACAGAAATTCGAGGGGGAGATGGAATGAGATAGGGGACAAAGTGTTTGTACTAAACTATGGCAGGGGTCCCAAATGGCTTGTAGGGACAGTAACCGACAAGGAAGGAAACAGGCTACTGCTAGTACAAATGGACAATGACAAAACCTGCCGGAGGCATGTAGACCAAGTCAAAAGCAGATTTACCAACAGCACTGCGGAACCAGAGGCAGACTACAATGTGGAACTCGCACCACACTGGTGGACAGACAGAGGGAACAACCTGAGGAAAGGGCAATCCCAACAGACAGCCCAGGCGAGTCAACAACAATCACACTATACGAGACAGACAACCCAGGCGAGATACCAACAACCACACCCAAAGAAAAGCAGACACCAAGGCAAACAACTGAACCACAACTCAGACGCTCCACGCGAGAGCGTAGACCATCTGAGAGACTGAATCTATAAAGACAATAAGACCTTGGGGGAGGGTGATGTCATGTATCTTACATTATTATATATAACTGTATCCCAACATGCTATACATGACTGTAATAAGATATGACCTGTAACCACCAGCATACCTTACCACCGGGGGTACACTTGCAAGAGACAGGTATATAAGGACAGGTCTCAGGCAAGTGCAGCATTCCAGAGCTGTGAAATAAAGGTGCAGGTCCAGAGTGACCTTGACTTCACTACATGCCTCGTGTGAATCTATACTGAGGGGACAGGACTTTACAGTACCCGCTCCCTGTACCCACTCACTGTACCCCTCTCAGTACCCTCTCCCTGTACCCCCTCTCTCTACCCACTCCCTGTACCCACTCCCTGTACCCACTCCCTGTACCCCCTCGCTGTACCCCCTCTCTCTACCCACTCCCTGTACCCACTCCCTGTACCCACTCCCTGAACCCCCTCAGCCCACCAGGATAATGTATGATAGTTGAGCAGCTGGAGAAAATAAATCAAAACATTCCCCCAAAACTATCCTTGAACAAGAAGCTGAAGTCAAAGATGATTAGGTGAGACTGAAATCAGTCAGTATCCGTCAATAGTTTTACATGCATTACATCTTTAACAAATGAAGTGATGACTGCTGAGCACCTTCCTGTCCCCTCCGCACAAGCTAAAGGCCAAGGTTTCCGGAACATTCAGCTGGAGGTCTATAGCTTCATCTGATTCCCATTGTCGCAACAGTTCGATTCTCTGTAACTGGAGAACACCAACAGTCACGCTTCGGCATTATGGCAGCCAATGGCACGAGCATTGCGACCTAGTCACACTGTGAGGCCTAAGCTAAGAAAGGGCCAACACGCCAGGAGGCCAAGCTGGAGCAACCGTGCCTGGACAACGGCGCTCAGCAACACAGCTCCTGACAAATGTTAATTGATTCCATCGTTACTGCCAGCCTCCTAGTTTGAAAGGCAAACAAGTCCTGTAGCTGCTGAGAGCTTTAATTACTAACGCTGCAATCTCCAATCCCCTGTACAGCGAGGCAGAGTCAGCTGATTAATTAGAGTCGACTGCCAGATACACCTCGGGGTGTCTCACAGTTGCTCATTCAGACCGTAATAACATACTTTATATGTCTTGAAAAAAACAAGTGATTTTACACATAGCTCTTAACCTTTTATCAATGACTCCTTTTATCGACTTCAGCGGGAAATTTACTGCAAAAAATAACAATGGCACTTTGGTTTGAGGAATCTTTAATTTATCGGACAACACCCAACTGCAGTATGGCCTGTTCTCAGCAAGTATCCAAGGGCTGTGCTTGTGTGTTAGAGTGTGTGAGGGTGAGTGAGAGTGTGATAGAGTGTGTTAGAGTATGTGACTGTGAGTGAGTGTGTGTGAGGGTGAGTGAGGGAGTGTGAGAGTGTGTGAGGGTGAGTGAGTGGGAGTGAATGTGTGTTAGAGGGTGAGAGAGTATGTTAGGGTATGTTAGAGTGTGTGAGGGTGAGTGAGTGTGAGTGAGTGTGTGTGAGGATGAGTGAGGGTGGGTGAGAGTGTGTGAGGGTGAGTGAGAGTGTGTTATAGTTTGTGAGGGTGAGTGAGAGTGTGTGAGGATGAGTGAGGGTGAGTGAATGTGTGTTAGAGTGTGTGAGTTTGAGTGAGGGTGTGTTAGAGTGTGTGAGGGTGAGTGAATGTGAGTGAATGTGTGTTAGAGTGTGTGAGGATGAGTGAGAGTATGTTAGAGTGTGAGGGTGAGTGAGTGTGTGTGAGGATGAGTGAGGGTGTGTGAGAGTGTGTGAGGGTGAGTGAAAGTGTGTTAGAGTTTGTGAGGTTGAGTGAGGGTGTGTTAGAGTGTGTTAGAGTGTATGAGGGTGAGTGAGTGTGTGTTATAGTGTGTAAGAGTGAATGAGTGTGTGTTAGAGTGTGTGAGTGTGAGTGAGTGTGAGTGAATGTGTGTTAGAGTGTGTGAGAGTGAGTGAGAGCATGTTAGAGTGCGTGAGGGTGAGTGAGAGTGTGTTAGAGTGTGTGAGTGTGAGTGAGTGTGAGTGAGTGTGTGTGAGGATGAGTGAGGGTGGGTGAGGGTGGGTGAGAGTGTGTGAGGGTGAGTGAGAGTGTGTAAGGATGAGTGAGGGTGAGTGAATGTGTGTTACAGTGTGTGAGTTTGAGTGAGGGTGTGTTAGAGTGTGTGAGGGTGAGTGAATGTGAGTGAATGTGTGTTAGAGTATGTGAGGGTGAGTGAGGGTGTGTGAGAGTGTGTGAGGATGAGTGAGGGTGAGTGAATGTGTGTTAGAGTGTGTGAGTTTGAGTGAGGGTGTGTTAGAGTGTGTGAGGGTGAGTGAATGTGAGTGAATGTGTGTTAGAGTATGTGAGGGTGAGTGAGGGTGTGTGAGAGTGTGTGAGGATGAGTGAGGGTGAGTGAATGTGTGTTAGAGTGTGTAAGGGTGAATGAGTGTGTGTTAGAGTGTGTGAGTGTGAGTGAGTGTGAGTGAATGTGTGTTCGAGTGTGTGAGAGTGAGTGAGAGTATGTTAGAGTGCGTGAGGGTGAGTGAGAGTGTGTTAGAGTGTGTGAGTGAGTGTGAGTGAGTGTGTGTGAGGATGAGTGAGGGTAAGTGAATGTGTGTTAGAGTGTGTGAGTTTGAGTGAGGGTGTGTTAGAGTGTGTGAGGGTGAGTGAATGTGAGTGAATGTGTGTTAGAGTGTGTGAGGGTGAGTGAGAGTATGTTAGAGTGCGTGAGGGTGAGTGAGAGTGTGTTAGAGTGTGTGAGTGTGAGTGAGTGTGAGTGAGTGTGTGTGAGGATGAGTGAGGGTGGGTGAGAGTGTGTGAGGGTGAGTGAGAGTGTGTTAGAGTTTGTGAGGGTGAGTGAGAGTGTTTGAGGATGAGTGAGGGTGAGTGAATGTGTGTTAGAGTGTGTGAGTTTGAGTGAGGGTGTGTTAGAGTGTGTGAGGGTGAGTGAATGTGAGTGAATGTGTGTTAGAGTGTGTGAGGATGAGTGAGAGTATGTTAGAGTGTGAGGGTGAGTGAGTGTGTGTGAGGGTGAGTGAGGGTGTGTGAGAGTGTGTGAGGGTGAGTGAAAGTGTGTTAGAGTTTGTGAGGTTGAGTGAGGGTGTGTTAGAGTGTGTTAGAGTGTGTGAGGGTGAGTGAGTGTGTGTGAGAGTGTGTAAGGGTGAATGAGTGTGTGTTAGAGTGTGTGAGGGTGAGTGAGTGTGTGTGAGAGTGTGTAAGGGTGAATGAGTGTGTGTTAGAGTGTGTGAGTGTGAGTGAGTGTGAGTGAATGTGTGTTAGAGTGTGTGAGAGTGAGTGAGAGTATGTTAGAGTGCGTGAGGGTGAGTGAGAATGTGTTAGAGTGTGTGAGTGTGAGTGAGTGTGAGTGAGTGTGTGTGAGGATGAGTGAGGGTGGGTGAGAGTGTGTGAGGGTGAGTGAGAGTGTGTTAGAGTTTGTGAGGGTAAGTGAGAGTGTGTGAGGGTGAGTGAGGGTGAGTGAATGTGTGTTAGAGTGTGTGAGATTGAGTGAGGGTGTGTTAGAGTGTGTGAGGGTGAGTGAATGTGAGTGAATGTGTGTTAGAGTGTGTGAGGGTGAGTGAGAGTATGTTAGAGTGTGAGGGTGAGTGAGTGTGTGTGAAGGTGAGTGAGGGTGTATGAGAGTGTGTGAGGGTGAGTGAAAGTGTGTTAGAGTTTGTGAGGTTGAATGAGGGTGTGTTAGAGTGTGTGAGGGTGAGTGAGTGCGAGTGAATGTGTGTTAGAGTGTGTGAGGGTGAGTGAGAGTATGTTAGAGTGTGAGGGTGAGTGAGTGTGTGTGAGGGCGAGTGAGGGTGTGTGAGAGTGTGTGAGGGTGAGTGAAAGTATGTTAGAGTGTGTGAGGGTAAGAGTGTGTTAGAGTGTGTGAGGTGAGTGAGTGTGTGTTAGAGTGTGTGAGGGTGAGTGAGTGTGAGTGAATGTGTGTTAGAGTGTGTGAGAGTGAGTGAGAGTGAGTGAGAGTATGTTAGAGTGTGTGAGGGTGAGTGAAAGTGTGTTCGAGTGTGTGAGGGTGAGTAAGAGTGTGTTAGGGTGTGTGAGGGTGAGTGAGAGTGTGTTAGAGTGTGTGATGGTGAGTGAGTGTGTGTTAGAGTGTATGAGAGTGCGTGAGTGTGTGTGAGGGTGTGGTAGAGTGTGTGAGGGTGTGTGAGTGTGTGTAAGGGTGTGTGAGGGTTTGTTAGAGTGTGTGAGGGTGAGTGAACGTGAGTGAATGTGTGTTAGAATGTGTGAGGGTGAGTGAGTATGTGTGTGAGGATGTGTGAGGGTGTGTTAGTGTGTGTGAGGGTGAATGAGTGTGAGTGAATGTGTGTTAAAGTGTGTGAGGGTGAGTGAGTGTGTGTTAGAGTATGTGAGGATGAGTGAGAGTGTGCTAGAGTGTGTGAGGGTGAGTGAGTGTGTGTTACAATGTGCGAGGGTGAGTGAATGTGTGTGAGGGTGTGTGAGAGTATGTTAGAGTGTGTGAGGGTGAGTGAATGTGTGTTCACATGTGTGAGGGTGAGTGAATGTGTGTTAGAGTGTGTGAGAGTGAGTGAATGTGTGTTAGAGTGTGTGAGGGTGAGTGAGAGTGTATGAGGGTGAGTGAGAGTGTGTGAGGGTGTGTTAGAATGTGTGAGGGTGAGTGAGAGTGTGTTAGAGTGTGTGAGGGATTGTGAATGTGTGTTAGAGTGTGTGAGGGTGAATGAATGTGTGTTAGAGTGTGTGAGGGTGAGCGAGAGTATGTTAGAGTGTCTGAGGGTGAGTGAGTGTGTGTTAGAATGTATGAGGGTGAGTGAATGTGTGAGACTGTGAGTGAGTGAGTGAGAGTGTGAATGTCAGAGAGTGTGAGTAAGTGAATGTGTGAGTCAGCCTGTGATTGAGTGAGTGAATGTCAAAGTGTGAGTGAGTGAGTGAGAATGTCAGTGTGAGTGAGTGAATGAATGAGTGAGTGAGAGTGTGAATGCCAGAGAATGTGAGTGAGTGAGTGAATGTGTGAATATCAGAGAGTGTGAGTGAGGTGAGTGAGTGAGTGAGCATGTGAATGTCAGAGTGAGTGAATGAGTGAGTGTGTGAAAATGTGAGTGTGCGTGCAACTGAGTGAGAATGTGAGAGTGTTAGTGAGTGTGTTAGTGAGTGTGAGTTAGTTTGTGTTGGTGTGTGTCGGTGTGGTGTGTATCGGTGGGTGTGTGTATGGGCGTGTGTGTGTCGGTGTGTATGTGTCGGTGTGTGTGTCTCAGTTTGTGTCGAGTGTGTTCTGTTGCTGAATCACCAAACACCCTTTCCTTTAATGGCCGCAGCATAGATTATGAGACGGTCAGTACATGAGGCAATCTACGCTCTGTGATATTTCGCTGTTTATAGAGCTGTGGCTCCTGGAAAGGGCGAATGTGTAGCAGTGAGTGTTTATTGAGGGGCGCACACTGTGAAGGTGACGTGGGTGAGGTAAAGCTCCCACTTTGTATACTTTACAAGAAAACGGTAATGGAACAAAGCCCAAAAGCAAAAGGGAAGAAGAGAAAGATGTACAGTGGAGATTTTACTTTGAGTGATCAGCATGGAAAAGAGATAAGTTTGCGATGTGACTTGGCATGATCGTCACTTTCTGAAGCCACTGGCTTCCAGTTACTTGCTTATTATTTTACAGATTGTCAAGTTTACTCTCGATAATCAATTCCACTATTCTAAATGGAATGAAGGTGGGACTGATGGGTCTATCGTTGCTTGCGTGTATCTGCTTTATCACCTTTTCGAATACGGGCATCACGTTAACTTGTTCCAATCTATTGTGACCCCCCAGTGTACACTGACTCCATCATAATGAGCATCTGTGTCTCACAAATCTCCTCCCTACTCTCTCAGCACTCTGTTATAAATTGCCGATTATTAGATTCTAACTCTCACTTTCACTCAACACGTCCACTCTCAGATCAGTATACTCTCAATTGGAAACAGCAAAAAAGTAGCTTGCATTTCGAGACTGCCTTTCACAAGCGCAGGGTGTCCCTCAGCGCTTTACACCTCATTAAGTACTTTTGGAGTGTAGTCACTGTTACAATGTGGGAAACACAGCAGCCAATTTGTGCACAGCAAGCTCCCATAAACCAGCAAGCAATGAGATAATGAAGAGATAATCTGTTTTAGTGATGGTGGTTGAGGGATAAATATTAGCGAGGACACTGAGGATAACTGCCCAGCTCGTCTTTGCAATGATTCCGTGGGATCTTTTACATCTACCGGAGAGAGCAGACCATTGGTGCAGTGGCTGTTGGTACACATGGCAAAAACATTTCACTAAGCAAGATGCCACAAGCAGCACCGAGGTGAGCCTCCAGTTAATGTGTTTTCGGTGGGCTTGGTTGAGGGACGAATATTGGCCAGGTCACCGGGAGAACTCGCTGCTCTCCGCGTAGTGCCACAGAATCTTTACAGTCAACCCGAATTATCCAACAGGACCATGACTGATTGTCTCACCCAGAGCCAGATTAAGGGCCTGATGGGCCTGGGGATAACTGATCCCAAGTGGACCTGTAGTTATGTTTTGGGCTGGTTATGACTGTGATCGTTGGTCTGACCTGAAACAAATAAATCAAATGTATAAATATAATAACAAGGTACTACGATGTACTTAGTTTAACGTCTCATCCCGGAGGTGCTCGCGGGACAGTAGAGCAGTGCTGGACCCAGTGCCGCGCTCTCGAGCCCAGTGCCCCATCGGCAACGTCAGCACTACACAGATGCTGTCCCTCGCCTTCAATTAAAGGGGAGGGCCGTTGAGCGCTCTGCAGTCCCTTTGGCAGCCGCAACAGGACCACCAGGGATGCCCTCGACCGGGCCAACAGCCCGGCACCCATAACGGAGTGGCGAGGGGCGAGGGCTGAAGGAAGAGTCAGCCGACAGGAAAATATGGCGGCTCACAGCACAAACGGCCTCCCTTTTAAGGGGCGCCCCGGTAGCGAAGCTGGCAGTGAGAATGGCCCGCGCCATCCTCGCCGCCCACGAGGGCAATTTCCCCCGCGTGGTGGGGAGGGGTCGGAGCACACGGCGATGAGATCATCACCATGTGTGCGCTAGCCCAGAGCGCAAATCGTGGGGTACACCACTACCGGCACAGCGCCCCCCCAAAGAACATAAGAACATATGAAATAGGAGCAGGAGTAGGCTATAAGGTCCCTCGAGCCTGCTCGCCAGTTAATACAATTATGGCTGATCTGATCATGGACTCAGCTCCACTTCCCTGCCCGCTCCCGAAGAACCACGGCAATATCCCCGGAAGCGCTGTGGACCCATTCCCCCCGGGCAATAACCTCGTTGTGCCGCATAAACACTCCCCGGAGGCGCTAATGGGGCTATAAAAATGGGCAATTTTGCCCCCTCACTCCCTCCACCACTGTGGCTGCAGTGTGTACCGTCTATAAGATGCACTGCAGCAACTCACCAAGGCTTCTTCGGCAGAACCTTCTCCCAAACCTAGATACTGAGCTGAAGCATGAAACCAGGCCTCAAGAGACCAGCAGTGGGCAGCGGTTCATTATAGGGGCTTCTTTCATGTTACACTGATGGCTGCTGCACCATGTCAAGCGATTCAATATTTCAGGCTCTCCGAGCTGATTAACAGCGGTCCCGCGAAACAGACCCTTGACACCTGGCTCCTGCCCAGCACATGTTAGTTGTTGCCGCCTGCTGGCCCCGGCCCAGGTCTCCTCAGGCAGTCTGGCAGACGCTGGGCAGCTGCTGCTCTGTCAGTTCTGTGCCTCCGTTGTGAAGAAGCCGCATTAGTCACTGGCCCCGTCACATAATTACTGAGTGATTCAGCAGCACGAGAGCATTGACTGAAAGTGCAGAGTGCTCAATAAATACAGGAGCGGTGAATCGAATGCAGTGAGAGTGGGGGCCAGCCGTGGGCAAAGTGTGCCAATGTGCTTGTGATGCTCACGAACCCTGGCAGCCCCCAAGAATTCCAGCCTCTCACCATTCAGCCAAAGACACTGAGACAAACCCTCGGGCCAGAAATTACGTGACACCCCGCTTGGCGCAATAAGTTTTGAGAGCGCAAATATATCGCCGTTCAAAAAAGATTTGCAGCTGACGGGAACTTCCGCTTTAGCGCTGCAGGAGAGAAGTGGAGCGCTAAATCAAGTGCTGCCACGTCCCCTAGAGCGCTGAATGGAGTGAGAGGGGCGGTATTGGCAGAGCACTGAGCAATGTTCTGCGGAGCACAGCCATCTTTGGAGGCTCACTTAAAGGGAAGGACCAATGTTGGTTTTATTACATCTGCATCATATTTCTGTGGGGCCATGGGACCTGCGCTAGGTGCATAATAGTCCCAAGAACTCTAAGAGAGTGGAGGGCTGACGAATCGCGGGGTGCAAAAAAAACAAGAGACTGGGAAGACTAATAAAATTTGCCCCACCTGACCACCACTGCCCATAAATATTGCTCCCTGTAAGGAGGGGGGTGGGGTGGGGGGGGGGGTGTTGTGTGTTGTTGGTCTCTATGAGGGGGTCAGGTTCCCTTCTGACTAACTTGAGCGGTTTCGAATCGCTCCCCCTCCCTTGGGTTCTGTACTCTGGATTTATTTGGGGGTGTGTGACAAAAATGCAGAGGACGCTGGTTTGATGCAAAGAACTTTGTTTTTATTACAGTCAAAGTAATACAGGCTTACTACTCTAGTAAGGAAATACATGGTCAAACTTACAATCACTCTAATAAAGAACAATACAAGGAAAAGTACAAGGTCAAACTTAAAATCACTCTAATAAAGTACCATACACTACACATTCAAAAGGGGTTGCAGTAAAATTATAACTCCCACCTCCCAGTACCTAATTCTAGCTAGGTTAGACCCCAGGGCAGGCAGGGACTTATGCTTACCAATCCTTTTGATAGTTAATGGTAGATGGTGATGTTCTTTCTTCCTTCAGGACTTCAAGACTTCAAGGCTGGAGAAGTTCGTTTTACAACTGCCACGTTAGTTTCTCTCCTTGTCTTGATGAGGTAGTAGCAACCACCTCTCTCCCCTCTCTCTCTTCGTCTCATCTCTGTTGAAAACAGTAGCCAGTTATACGATTTCAGTTTTCTACCCTTGCCGCCCAATCTGTTCACAATCCTTTATATAATTTTGGCGGGCTTGGTTCTTCTTTGTAATATTTTGTCGGGCTCGTTAAAGTTGATATGTCTTTCGTGGGTTAATGTTTGAAAACTGTTTCCTGATGGAAATATTAATTTGGTAATTGCAATGTCCTTTTGTGCTTAGTCTTTCACATACAGGCTGGATTGGGCCTCTTTGTGATGTATATGCTGAAATGGTTTGTCCAGACCCATGTTGATGGGGAGCCACCTCTAGGTGATACTGTGATGGTAATGTCTCTTGTGGAGGAAGATTTCCAAATACTCATTCTTCCAGGTAGGTTAACTCACACCAAGACAGTTCCAATAATCAAGTGGGTTTCTTTTGTTCCCTAGGTCCACCCACAGGCTTGAATTTGTCTTGTAAAAGTTCATAATTCTATTAAAGTTCGTAGTTTCTTCCATAAGCACTTTAGAGTTCCAAACTTTTCGGTAGAACGTTCCAAATTAAATTTCCTTTCGAATGAGCCCAAACACAGGGGATGTTTCTTGTGAATTTTGCTCTCTCCAGTCCCCCCTGTTGACACTCTACACTCCTTGAGTGTCAATCAAGGTAAGCAAAATTCCTGCTCCCGAGAGTCAACCTTCCCTGCATTTATACTAGCTCAACATTACCCTGCATCCCCCGTTGAAATGCAATGCAATACACAGGCGAATACCGTCATTACAATTCGGTTATAGCATAGAGGGGGTATGATGTCCCTCTTTTACTCGGATTTCACAGTAAAATGATGTTACTTACACAACTTTAAGTAAAGTAAAATAAAAACACATAGTAACACATTCTCAAATCAAATATAAGGTCCATAGTTAAACACGTTTTAAGTTCAGTAAAATAAAGGTACATGGTCAAAACATTTAAGTAACGCTCTTACAACACTCGCAATGTTGCAGTTTACAGCAGTTAAAATCAAACACAAATGAAACATGGTAGTATGGTGTCATCCCTCCCTGCGCGATTCCCACGTTCAGCCTGACGGCCTCCGCATTTCACTCGGCAAGTGAGACACCATAAGTAAAGTATAATCGCGAGTTGTCAAATAACTAAAGTGTGGGAAGCGATTCGGATCCAGACTGGGACCTCTATATTTCTGAAAAGGTCCCACCAAGGCGGAATGGTGATCTCAAGAATCTTTTTCCCTATCTCAATGGTTTTCTGTTCTCGAGTGTAGAAGTGTTTTTGTGAGATAATTACAGCTTTTAGCAGAGCGGTAAGATGTTCGGGTGGAGGACGAATTGCATAGCCAAAATGTACAACATAATCCTGCAGGTTTGTAATGTTTTCCTTCACAGTGAGGTGGACAGTGGAGGGTTCAGGAATGGGGACAATCCGTTCCTGGGCCACTTGAACTGATGCCTCAGGTTTGAAGCAAAAACTGCTGTCACTTACCGGACACCAGAAGTGTCCATGTTGGTAGTGGGGCACACTGGTGGTGACACAATATGTCCCACCCCTTATGTATGCTACCTGTGGAGGGACGTGGTCTCGTGCCATTACCTCCATGGTGCAGTTAATAGGCTGTGCGCCAGCAGCTTTAAACCTACACTGAGACTTTGAATGGGCACTCAAGTCCTGGGGACACAGTATTACGTGTGCACCCCGGCTCCGGCACCCGGAGAGGTCAGTACCCGTTACAGCATGCTCCCACTTTATGACATAGGGTGGGACCGCTGCGAAACGAATGTGTGCACCTCCCTGTATAACTCCAATGTTCTCCACCCGGTATACCGGTGTGGTCAGGCTGTCCCACCCATGACCGGCATCCTCTGTACGATCCCCATAATGGTGTGGTTATATTTCCCACAGTCTACTGGGACAGGGTAGGCTTCAAAGGCTAGGCAGAGCTGGCACGGGCTCAGTGAATTGCTGTACGGGTGGAGGGCTGCGAGGTGCTTGTTCCTGACCCAAGAGGGGACTAAACCTTGTTTTAAATCCTCCAGGTTGTTGCGACCTTCGCCCAACAACCATACCCCATATAGTACGCACACCTCGTTCTGTGCAGCCTGGTCAGAAGCGTTTCTATCCTCCTGTATGAGTGCATTCACTGTCTGTGCATGTTTTTCCAGCTCAGCCACTATTTCTTTTAAATGGACAGTCATAGCCTGGTCCTCGTGTAGTTCTGATCCTACTACTGTGTTCTCCTGTTTCAGGATTTTTCTCAATTGGGTCTTTAAACTGTTTATCTGTGTTTGCAGTGCTATGACATCTAGGCTATTTATTACAGAGGATGCTGTATTGTAGGTAGTGAAAACATTGTTTATGATTCCCCTTCTAGGTCTCCCTGAGTCCATGGTGTCCCTTGAGTTTAGAGTGTATAGGTCTGCTTTGTCTACATTTCCAAAGTCTAACTCATAAAATTTCTTGAACATGTCTCTAAGTGGGGCCTGGTATAGCAGCTCTGTTTCCTTCGGGCACCATGCAGGTAGGTGTACCTTGGTAAGGTTTAATATTACTGAAGCTGCTGCATAATGTACCCCTGATATAACATCTTTTCAGTCGGTACCAATACTAATCCATTTCCAGGTCCCTTGGTGGTGGTAGGACACCTTTCTATTACTCTGCGTATTGGGGGGTTGTGGGCAGAGGTTTCTTAATGTGTGCTCTTAGTTCGGTGGCGTTAATTGGGAGTGGGGAGTGTGGGACGTACACCTGTGTAGGCTAGAATCCCACCCCATCACTTTCCCTTCATCTTGCCATTGCCTGGCGAAGGCGATCGATATGCCTGCGGGACAAATACTCTCTGATCCCCACATACAAACATAAATTCCTGGTTCAGATTCCTACCATTTGTCCTAACACACCTTTACTCCTCCCCGTGTCCCTGTGATGGTGCGGTACGTATCATTACCGAGTCTTTCCCAGTCCGGTTCCTGGTCCCATGGGTCCTTGCTGAGTTTTCTGAGCCACCACTATCTTCCCAGGGGAATGTTCCCTTTGCAAGTCAAACATACACGTTTTCCCTCTGTAATACTGACTCAGGCAGCAATGACCCGCATCCAGGGGCATGGAACTGAGGCCACCCCGTAGGTAAAACCTTCCTGGCTGGAGTAGCGGGTAGAGTTAGATCCCAGCCACCCTGGCCATCTTACCTCGTGGGCGTAAACAGCGAGTTCTTCCATGTCTCGGGGGCTACCTCGGGCGGTTACAATCGGTGCTCTCCCTCCTGAACACCTGTAAATGAGGGATTCTTCCTTGTCTCCTCGGTCACTGCTGCCCATCCTAATCAGGGCGAGCAGGAACAGGATCCTTCTCATGTTGACCTCTTTTCTGTAGGGGCACATAAAACAGATTGTCTAGCCCCGAGAAAGCTCTCTGGCTTGACAAAGGTGACCGAGTTCCAAGTTGGGTCTTTAATTGACTGGCTGTCTTATTCAGTTCCTTGTGGACTGATTGCTTTTAACTTTATCTCACAGTCCTTTTGCTTGTTATCTTACCGGTGCTTCCTTAATAGCCATACCAGTAGATTCTTCTTACTCCCGGGTATTACCTGGCAGGTGCTTCTTTTAATAGCTGCACAGGTAAATTATTTTCCTTACCCCAGTTAACTAATACATATATACTTATCATTACACAGATAATCTTACTCTACTCTAACTTATTACTAAACATTGTTAAATCCATATTGCTAAACATCCTTAAATTCACATCGCTATATATGTATATCTGCCACCCGTCTCCGGGTGGACAAGTTAATTCCTGCCTTCTCTCTTTCTTCTTCTCCCGCTGGCTGTTCAACGAGGTAGGTGATAGATCGGTCTGCACTGTCTAATCCTAAGTACCCTGACTGGATGTGGGTTTGAGTCCCACACTATCGGGGGAACGTCACCTCCGGTGCTGCAGCACACCGCTCCTTTGGGGGTGGCTGCCTGGTTCGTTTCTTCCCCTGAGGGTTGTGCCTGGTCGAGGGCTACGGGCTGAGGACTCTCACTTGGTGGCTTGTCCACCGCTATCTCTTCTGGGGGTCTCTTGTTTCCCGAGGCTACCGGCTGGGTGTCCCTGCTCACGGACTGGTCTCTGACCTTAGGTGTCCTTTTGCAGCTGGTTCCTTTCCCGGGGCTGAACCATTCAAATTGGGGCACTGGTGACCACGTGTCTTTGGCCATGGTGTGCGGGGAGTCCTTCTTAAGGCTCTGGCTGCTGGGGGTGCGTCCGAGTTCCAAATGATTGGGGGGACCGCTCCTCCAGTAACACAGTCCACCGCCCCTCTAGGTACAGTCTGTGGGTCTGCCACATCCGCTGTGGGAATTCCACAGTCGGGGACTGTTGGCTGGGGGTCCCTGTCTTTAGTACGGTTTACAGGTTTTGACTGTCCCTTATGTTTAGCTGCTGTCCCTGGGTTGAAAAGTTTGCACTGATTTATGTGGAACCACTTTGTTCGGCGGGGCAATTTTATGGCATAAAGCATGGGGCTTGCCTTGTTGACAATGTGGTATGGTCCCATGTACAGTGCCTCAAAGACCCCTACTCTAGCGTAGTTCCTTACCATAACCTGGTCATAGAAACATAGAAACATAGAAAATAGGTGCAGGAGTAGGCCATTCAGCCCTTCGAGCCTGCACCGCCATTCAATGAGTTCATGGCTGAACATGCAACTTCAGTACCCCATTCCTGCTTTCTCGCCATACACCTTGATCCCCCTCGTAGTAAGAACTACATCTCACTCCTTTTTGAATATATTTAGTGAATTGGCCTCAACAACTTTCTGTGGTAGAGAATTACACAGGTTCACAACTCTCTGGGTGAAGAAGTTTCTCCTCATCTCGGTCATAAATGGCTTACCCCTTATCCTTAGACTGTGACCCCTGGTTCTGGACTTCCCTAACATTGGGAACATTCTTCCTGCATCTAACCTGTCTAAACCCGTCAGAATTTTAAACGTTTCTATGAGATCCCCTCTCATTCTTCTGAACTCCAGTGAATACAAGCCCAGTTGATCCAGTCTTTCTTGATATGTCAGTCCCACCATCCCGGGAATCATTCTAGTGAACCTTCGCTGCACTCCCTCAATAGCAAGAATGTCCTTCCTCAAGTTAGGAGACCAAAACTGTACACAATACTCCAGGTGTGACCTCACCAAGGCCTTGTACAACTGTAGTAACACCTCCCTGCCCCTGTACTCAAATCCCCTCGCTATGAAGGCCAACATGCCATTTGCTTTCTTAACTGCCTGCTGTATCTGCATGCCAACCTTCAATGACTGATGTACCATGACACCCAGGTCTCGTTTCACCTCCCCTTTTCCTAATCTGTCACCATTCAGATAATTGTTTGACTCTGTTTTTACCACCAAAGTGGATAACCTCACATTTATCCACATTATACTTCATCTGCCATGCATTTGCACACTCACCTAACCTATCCAGGTCCCCAATCTCCCACTCGTGGTGCTTGCTGGGTTCTAGCAGCAGCCAATTGCTCCGATGCTGTTTTCCCATGTTGTTAGCAGCCTGCCAGTGAATCTGTTTAAGGTGTTCAAACAGATTCCTGACAAAGCTGTCCCGGTTCGCTTCCTTAAGCTGACCTTCCGTGAGTACCGGGGCTAACACATGGGTGGGGGTTCGCATGGCTCTGCCGGTCATGAGCTCGTACAGGGAGTACCCCGTGCTCTTTGACTGGCTGGTCCGGATCCCCATGTTAGGACCTCTACCCACCCTTTGGATGAGTCCCCTGTCTCTTTGCGCAGCCTTTCTTTGATGGTACGGTTTAAACGCTCCACAGGCCCGGATGACTGCGGGTTGTGGGCGACATGCCATTTCCCTTTGATGCCGAGTACCTTAAGGATCTCCTGCATCACCTGCCCGGTGAAGTGACTCCCTTGGTGGGACTCCATACATTTTTCTGACCAGGATCCTAGCTGTTCCCAGGGCAGTGGCTGTTCTGCATGGGAAGGCTTCCACCCATCCACCAGTATTAGGCAGTACTTGTAGCTTCCCTGGGCAGTGGGTAGGGGTCCGATGTAATCGATTTGGATCGACTGCCAGGGTCCCTCTACCCTCCTGATATGTCCCATAGACAACTTTCTTTTCTGGGGGTTGGGGTTGTTGGCCGCGCACACCAGACAGCTAGCACAGAATTCGCGGACATATTCCCTGAGTCCTGGCCACCACCCTGCCTGTTCCACTCATTGCCAAGTGGTCTCAGGTCCGGGGTGTCCTGCTCCTGGACCCTCGTGGGCCAGCTGGAGGAATTCTCTCTGGTGTTGGTGCGGTACTACCCATTGCTCCCCCCTGAACAGCATGACTTCTTTAATGGCAATTGCTGCAGTGCCGTATGGGCCGTCTACCTTTTCCCCTTTAGCTAGCACGTTCAGGACAGTTTTGAGGACGGGGTCTTAGGTCTGAACCGTATTTAGGTCCGGGGGCAAAGCTATCCCTGCCTTCCCTGCGGTCCCTATCCTGCCCCTGACTGCTGCGATGGGTTCTGGATTGTACAGATCCCAGAGCTTGTCTGTGCGGGCCCCCTGCTTGGCAAGATGTCAGCCTGCTGGTTTCCCTCGCTACGGGGTTCAGTGGTGGAATGTGCCTTCACCTTATGTATATAGATAGTCCCTTCCTCCCCTACGGCTTTCATGATCTTTTCCTGTAGGGGCTTAAATGCCAGGGGTCTCCCGTCTGCGGATGTATATCTGCGGCGGGACCAAATAGCCAGGTACTCCGTACACGAATTGCATGTGAACATGCTGTCCAAGCAAATTGTGTATGGAGTAGGGAATTCTTCGGGGTGTGTGACTACATACACCACCGCAGACAGTTCAGCATGCTGGGCGCTCATTGTACTGGGGAGTTTAATCGCCAGGCCAATGTCTGCCTCGGGGTCATAAACTCCGCAGCCTGTGAGTCATTCACCCGCAGATACCGTGCTTGAACCGTTCACGTAGATCTCTCGGCCTGTGGAGTGTGACCCAGCCCGAAAGCCTATGTTAATTTCCCATACCCCTTCTACAGAACACCGGTGGGCTGTCCCTGGATAAATCATGTTGGCTGCGAGTCTTGGCTTGTAGAGGCCCTTTACCCTTAGGTCCATTTGAGAGAGGAGCAGGGTCCAGCGAGCAATGCAGGCACTGCTCACTGTCCCGTCCTTGATTCTCCCGTCCAGGAGCATTTGGGTGGGCGTTTTGGTGGGTAAGGAGTGTGATAGGGGACCCCCCTGTGAAGATCAGTGATCTTTTCTCAGCCCAGTGAGTGGCTAGGAGGTGCCGCCCACAGTTGGAGTATCCCTTCTCCACGTCCGTGAGTATCCTGGAGGAGTAGAACACTGGT
This sequence comes from Pristiophorus japonicus, assembly GCF_044704955.1. Lineage (NCBI taxonomy): Eukaryota > Metazoa > Chordata > Chondrichthyes > Pristiophoridae > Pristiophorus > Pristiophorus japonicus. The sequence goes on from NC_091990.1 coordinate 85,018,961, forward strand.
CTCTTGGAGCAGTACTGCGCTCAGGCTGTCCCCACTGGCTGCTGCCTCCAAGAAAAACTCTTTACCCCCATCGATGGCCCCTAGAGCTGGTGCGGTCTGCAGGTCATTCTTGAGTTGGATAAATGCTGCCTCGCAACCTTTGTCCCATTCCCACTCCACTCCCTTGTGTAGGAGTCGGAGCAGAGGGGCTGCAGTGGCTGCATAACCCTCAATGAAATCTCTGCAGTACCCGGTTAGCCCTAGAAAAGATATTACTCCTGTTACTGTGTTGGGGGCGGGTAACTTCTGTACTGCTTCCCTTCTAGCTTTGTCAATGGCTCTTTCCCCAGCATCACATACTCTTGATACTCTACCGGGATAACCATCACCTCACTCTCTTGTCCCATGCAGACTGATCCCCAAAGACAGTGGTTTCTTAAATGCACTAGGATCCCATGGCTTAGGATGAAGTCAGCCCCCAGGATCCCTCGCCCTTCCTGCACCCACTTCATCAGGACACAAGTCCACTAAGTGTGGTGTGTACGGAGAGCGGAACGGAGAATGAGCCAGACTATTCAGTGCCTGTGAAACCCACCAAGCTGTAGGGGATCCTGTTAGACAGAGGTGAGGCGGCAGGGTTAGCTGCGTAGACAAGGATGCTTGAGGCACTGATGTCCAGCAGGTAAATCCCTTTCACCTTTTCCACTTCCATCTGTATGGTCGTCTCCCCCATGCATCATACTCGAGGGCACACAGGTGGACAGGCTATGCCTGTCCTAGTCACGGTTTTGGTTGGGAGGGGGCAGATGGGATCTCGGTACCGGTGGCGGTGGCTACTTTCCCTGGGCCATCTAACATGGCTTGGAGCGCCGTTAAAAAGGTATCGAATGAGCGGGGAGGGACTGGCTTATCTGTGTCGGTCTTTTGGGCAGGGGCTGGAGAATTCTTTCCTGCATTATTCTTCCAAGGATTTTTACAATCCTTTCTCCAGTGTCCACTCTTTCCGCACCCGAAGCAGGTACGTTTTGTATCAGAGCAGTTTCCCCCCTCGTGGCGCCATTCCCTCTTGTCTTGGTCAGGTCGAATTTCGTGAACCTTTCCCTTTTGTGGGTGCTCTTCTATCTCTCCGCCGTTTCTGTAAGCTAGGATCAGCTGCCTAAGCACTCCCTGTTCTGTGGCTTGGGGATCTCTGGGGTCGAACCAGGCCTCAGCCTTAGTTCTTATTCTGGGTAAACTGTTAGCTACTAGGCTTCGGAGCCAGTGTGCTAATTCATCCGGGTTTAAATGATCTTTGTCTATGAACCCACTACAGGCGCTTTTGTACACCAGCCACAGTCGGTCTGCCAATGCCTGTGGGATTTCTCCTGTGAGCTGCACCGTTTTCTCTACTCAAGAGAAGGGACTCCCGTCATTGCAGCCCATAGCTTCTAAAATGTCTTTCTGGACGGCAGCAAGTGTTTACTGTCCTCTTTTGCTCTCAGTAGAGAGGGACTGGTACAGTTTGCTGTCCAGAGATAGGAGAAGCATCTTTGCCATTTCTGCATCATCGCACCCATTAATATCCCCTGCCTGTTCCACTTCCACAAAGTGAACCGAGGGATCTCCCTTTGGAGTTAGCTTTCCCAGGTGGCTTTTCATAGCCCTAAGCTGGTGGGGAGTGTGGGGGTCCACAAACTGACTTTCCAGGGTCCCTGGACCCCCGTTAAGGGTGGGCGGGCCAAACTTCTGTTGCCGGACCGGGCACATTGGCCCTGGTTCTGGCTCTCCCTGTTCTGGCTCGCCTCCCTCTCTTCCCTGTGGCCAAGTCGAGCTGAAACTCAGTGCTGCAGGTAGTTCACTATCCCTGTCCGCCCCGCAACTGATTTGCCCCTCCTGCTGCTGCACCGGTGTAGTCACTGGTGCCACAGGTAGTGGCCAGGTAGTTTCCTCCTTCTCTTCCAGGTTTACCTGTGCCGTACCTGGGCTTATTAGGCATACCATGCCTTTTGCCTTGGACAGAGCAAGGTTTAAACTTTTAATTTGTTGCTGGCAGGGACCGTGGTCTCCCGATTCAAACCCATTAGTGCTAGTTACTTTATACGCTGCTTGCACATCTTTTAATCTTTCCTGAAGCTCTTTTACTTGTAGGGGAAGCGAGTGCTTTCCTCCCTCAGTGACTTTTCATTACTTTTGCCCTCGGTAACCTGACATTGACAATAGTCCTGACTGTTTTTAAACCTTTCCATTATTTGGGTCTGTGATATATTCACAGAGCACAGCACACACAGCTACTAACATGGCAGGCAACTCTGTCCGGAAGCCTCCGGAATCTGCCTGGTTCTGTTTAATTATTAACTCTGCAGTTGCAGTACACAATACGTCCACATCCACAGTGTGGCGCTACAAACATTACAAGCTTACAGACATTATACTTCTCCGTCCTTAATGAAGAAATTATTATAACAAACATCATACATAACTTTCATGTTTATACATAACACAGGATATAAACTTTTTTTTTCAATACTTACAAATTTAACTTTACCACTTGTTTTCCATTTCGAAGAGGATACCTTCGCTCTCGAACAGAACCTTCCAAACATGGTGTCGATTTCACACTCATTCGAGGCTCATCCTGAGGAACGTTTTCCTCCGGGAATTTCCTAGATTTTCATTTGAATTCACTCTAACTTCAGGCTCTTTGTTTTCCTGACTCGGACTCAAACTTTCATTCTGATTCTCTCCTGGATTTGTTTCCAGTACATTGGATTTAGGATTTGCTACTGGTGTATCAAAACTATCTGATGAGTCAGAAATAATTGAATCATTCCCATCTTCAACTCCTTCCATGGTAAAATATGGTCAATATGAACAAACCTAACCTGTCCATTATCAAACATCTTTACCAAATATGTGCGAGGACCACATATCTTCACCACTCTTCCTGGTAACCACTTTAACCATTTATGGTGATGGTTTTTCACTCTCACCTTCTGGTTTAATTTCACATTTCTCTCTTTTACTCTACCTCTATCATGATTCTCTTTCTGTCTTAATTGTGTCTCTTCTACGGACTGTGCCAAATTTGGCTTTAACAACGAGAATCTGGTTCGTGGCTGTCGTTTGAGAATCAACTTTGCTGGTGTTCTACCAGTAGCTGTATGAGGAGTATTCCGATATGTAATCAAAAAATTAGCCAATTTGTGATCCAATGACAACTGTCGTTTTCTTGGATTTGGATCTAACATTTGTTTTATGAGGGCACGTTTTACAATTTGTACAGTGCGCTCTGCTGCACCATTTGAAGCAGGATGGTATGGTGGAACCTTGGTATGTTTCACACCATTTTCGCTCGTGAATTGTGCAAATTCTTCTGAACGAAATTGTAGTCCATTATCCGAAACAATCTCTTCAGCGAGGCCAAATGAAGAAAATAATTTTCGTAAAATGTCCAATATTTTACTTGTTATTTTCCACATTGGAAACACCTCAACCCACATCGAATGGCTATCAATCAAAATGAACAATTGTCCTTCTAACTCAGCAAAATCAATATGTAGCCTTTGCCACACCCTGGGAGGCCATTTCCATGGCTGTAATGGTATTGGTGGTGTTTGCTTGCTTACCAATTGGCATGACATACACTGACTCGCGATGTACTCTCTATCTTTATCAAGACCTGGCCACCATAAATAACTGCGTGCAAAACTCTTGGTCAAGCACATTCCCAGGTGCTGGTCATGGAGGTCTCCTAATAATTTGGACCTGAATTTATTTGGGATAATCACTCTTGCACCCCACATGATACAATCTTTATCGACTGATAATTCATTCCTACGAATGAAGAATGGATGTGTATCTTTGTCTGTTACCTGATTTGGCCATCCATTTGCAATATACTCATACACCTTTGACATCACTGGGTCACGTTTGGTTGCTCTACCAATCTCTTCAGCTGTGACTGGCAGTTCATCAATGTATGAAAAATAAAACACTTCTTCCCTATCGGGTGTAACTTGTGATGGGGAAGGCAATCTAGACATTGCATCAGCATTACTGTGATCAGCTGATCATCTGTATTCAATATCTTATATGTATGCTGACAAAATCAAAGCCCATCTCTGCATTTGGGCTGCAGCTAATGTTGGAACTGGGGATTTTGGATGGAGGATTGCTGTTAGGAGCTTATGGTCCGTAACGATGGTAAACTTATGACCATACAAGTAGTTGTGAAACTTCTTGACCCCAAAAACGAATGCCAAAGCTTCCCTTTCAATTTGTGCATAGTTACTCTCACTGACACTGATCTGTTTTTTCAAAAGTTCATTCAGTGGATGTAATACTGTAGCCAAATTTGGTAGGAACTTCCCATAATAGTTCAAAAGACCCAAGAATGAATGAAGTTCAGTGACATTCCTGTTTTATGAGGGCACGTTTTACAATTTGTACAGTGCATTTCTAATTGCATCCAATTTTTCCATGGTTGGATGTAAACCATCTTTGTCTACTCTGTACCCTAAGTACTCCACTGAGTTTTTAAATAACTCACACTTACGAGCAGACACTCGTACTCTGTGCTTCTCTAGCCATTTGAGGACTTCATTCAATATGTTATTATGAATTTGCCTATTTGGTGCTGAAATTAGTATGTCATCCAAATAACATACTATCCCTTCAATACCTTGCAAAATCTGGTTCATCACTCCTTGGAATATGGCAGGGGCGGAAGACACTCCAAACGGTAGCTTATTAAATTGATATAGACCTAGATGAGTATTTATAGTCAAACATGACTTGGACTCCTCATCTAGTTCAAGCTGTAAGTAGGCATTCGTAAGATCCAGCTTTGAGAAGATCTGACCACCTGTCAGTATTGTGAACAAATCTTCTATATTCGGCAATGTATTGGGGACATTACCCTCTAGGACCTGGTTTACAGTTACTTTATAATCACCACACAATCTTACTTTACCCTCGGACTTCGGTACAACAACAATGGGTGCAGCCCAATTACATTGATCTATCTTACAAATAATGTTCTCAGTCTCTCGTCTTTTGAGTTCTTGCTCAACTTTCTCCTTGCGTGCATATGGTATGGAACGTGGCTTGTAGTAAACCGATCTAGCGTCCTTCTGTACCCTGACACTCGCCTTGAAGCCTTGGATCGGACTGCCCGTTTCGCAGAACACCTTCGGATACTGCTTGATAACCTCATCCGTTGATGAAAATCTCGCTTCCACACAGAAAACCTTACTCCAATCCAACTTCAGTGAGCTCAACCAATTTCTTCCTAGTAAGCCAGACTTGTCTCCTTTCACTACTATTAGAGGCAAGTTCTGAAATTGATCTTTATATTTCACCGGTACGGTGATACGACCTACCACAGGAATTTTCTCTCCTGAGTAACCTCACAGCTCTATCTTCGATTTCTCCAGTTGGAAATCATGCAATTTGTTGAGGTACAGCGACTCCGGTACTACACTCACGGATGCACCCGTGTCAATTTCCATTGATATCTTGAATCCCGCAACAACTATGTGGATTTTGATGCTTTCCGAATCGTTGTCCGTTAACCTCGTCCTCCTGACGTGTAATTCTAACATCTCCTCGTCCTGTTGTTGTTCTTCCATGCTATTAGTCTCTTGGGATTTCTACTCATAGCTTTGAGCGCTGGGTTCATAGCTTTAAAAGCTGGTTTACCCTTCAGTCGGCATGCCTTTGCAAGATGCCCAGTCTTCCTGCAGAAGAAACACTCTGCCTTCATGTATGGACAAGTTTGAGCAATGTGTTGTCCCAGGCACCTATAACATGACTTCGACGCTCTGTTAGAATTTCCAGTTTCTGAGACTTTGGGCCCCCACCATCTTTTACTTTAAACCTGCAGGTGACTTACCTCGGTTGACTGACGACCGTAATTACTATTTAATTCTCATGAATATTGTTCGGCCATGCCCATCGATCTCGCTGTCTGACAAGCAATCTCAAAAGCCAAGTCATCCGTCGTCAATAACTTCCTTCTGATCACATCATTTTTCACCCCACAAACAAAACGATCCCGTAATGCTCAGTTTTGAAAGTTTCCAAAATCACAGTGCATCGATAGTTTTTTTAATGCTATGATGTAATCACTGATATTTTAATCAGCCTTTTGATTCCGAATCCCAAAACGATAGCTTTCAGCAATTTCTAACAGTTTGGGGTTATAGTGCTGCTCTAGTTTCATTAAAATCTCTTTAAGCGTTGTGTCCTTTGGCTCGTCAGGCACAAGCAGATTTATCAGAGTGTCATATAATGTCGGACCTGCCTCCGATAAGAAGATCGCTTTCTTGCGTTCCAACACAGCCCAGTTCTGGACTGCATTGTCTGGAACTTCGATTATGTTATTTGCAGTGAAATACATTTCTAGCCGATCCACATACGCTTTAAAACGTTCCCGGTCGTGTCTATATTCTCCCAAATGTCCCAATACACCTGCCATTTTAATCTCTAGCTGTTCACACCGTGTGCTGTATTTTACCTCGGATTTTGTAGCTTTTTCCAAAGACAGAAACTTCCAAACTCTCTCTGTCGGCTGGCTGAATCCTTCACCAACAAAATTTAAGCTTTAAATCATCCGAAAAATCCCATCTCACCGCCAAATGTAATATATTCACAGAACACAGCACACGCAGCTTCTAACATGGCAGGCAGCTCTGTCCGGAAGCCTCCGGAATCTGCCTGGTTTTGTTTAATTATAAACTCTGCAGTTGCAGTACACAATACGTCCACATCCACAGTGTGGAGCTACAAACATTACAAGCTTACAGATATTACAGGGTCCTTTCCTGTTTTAGCTTACGGAGTTCTCCTGATAATCTTTCTTCTGACATAACCCTTTCCTGATAGTTCTCTGCGCATTCCCATAATTCTGCCTGTAATGTTTCATTCATTCTGTCTAACAGCTGGACTTGTCGCTGTAGACAGACCAACCAAATTGCTTTCTCTACTGCTTCTTTGTGATCTTAACTTGCTGTCCACTGGGCTGCAGCGTCAGCCAGATGCTCAGCATATAATGGACTAAGCACCCATTCCTTAGTGACATTCACTTCCTTATACACATAGGAGGAAATCCTCTCTTCCATTTTGGTTCTTTGCCCCAAACCAGCACTCTCCACATCACACCCTTTGTACCAGAGTCCTGCCACGGTCGCCATTTTGTAAGGGGGGTGGTTGTTGGTCTCTATGAGGGGGTCAGGTTTCCTTCTGACCAATTTGAGCGGTTTCGAATCGCTCCCCCTCCCTTGGGTTCTGTACTCTGGATTTATTTGGGGGTGTGTGACAAAAGTGCAGAGAACGCTGGTTTGATGCAAAGAACTTTGTTTTTATTACAGTCAAAGTAATACAGGCTTACTACTCTAGTAAGGAAATACATGGCCAAACTTATAATTACTCTAATAAAGAACAATATAAGGAAAGGTACAAGGTCAAGCTTATACTCACTCTAATAAAGTACCATACACTACACATTCAAAGGGGGTTGCAATAAAATTATACCTCCCACCTCCCAGTACCTAATTCTAGTTAGGTTAGACCCCAGGGCAGGCAGGGACTTATGCTTACCAATCCTTTTGATAGTTAATGGTAGATGGTGATGTTCTTCCTTCCTTCAGGACTTCAAGACTTCAAGGCTGGAGAAGTTCGTTTTACAACTGCCACGTTAGTTTCTCTCCTTGTCTTGATGAGGTAGTAGCAACCACCTCTCTCCCCTCTCTCTCTGTCTAACCTCTGTTGAAAACAGTAGCCAGTTATACGATTTCAGTTTTCTAATCTTGCCACGCAATCTGTTCACAATCCTTTATATAATTTTGGCGGGCTTGGTTCTTCTTTGTAATATTTTGTCCGGCTCGTTAAAGTTGATATGTCTTGGGTAGGTTGATGTTTGAAAACTGTTTCCTGATGGAAATATTAGTTTGGTAATTGCAATGTCCTTTTGTGCTTAGTCTTTCGCATACAGGCTGGATTGGGCCTCTTTGTGATGTATATGCTGAAATGGTTTGTCCAGACCCATGTTGATGGGGAGCCACCTCTAGGTGATACTGTGATAGCAATGTCTCTTGTGGAGGAAGATTTCAAAATACTCATTCTTCCAGCCAGGTTAACTCACACCAAGACAGTTCCAATAATCAAGTGGGCTTCTTTTGTTCCCTAGGTCCACCCACAGGCTTGAATTTGTCTTGTAAAAGTTCATAATTCTATTCAAGTTCATAGTTTCTTCCATAAGCACTTTAGAGTTCCAAACTTTTCGGCAGATAGTCCCAAATTAAATTTCCTTTCGAATGAGCCCAAACACAGGGGGGGTTTCTTGTGAATTTTGCTCTCAGCAACCCCAAGCGACCAGCCGAGGTGACAATGCACACCTGCAGCTGCCGTTATAGACGCCCGGTGATGCTACAGGGGGCGGGAGCGAATATCACATCCAGGGTGGTAACAGGGTGCTGTCACAATCACAATCTACAGGGCGCTACAGAGCGAGGCGATAAGTGTTAACGCAAAATCACCAGGGATGCTCGCGTACATCGGTGAATTCACTGAGCCTGGTTGGTAAACCCTAGCGCCTCGTTACTGCACCCCAGAGGCACGAACAGGAGGTGCAAACCAGACTAATTTCTCCCCCGTAGTATTTGCAGCAATGAAACTCCGCAGCAAGAACTTTACATGGAATTTACAGCACAGAAATGGGCCTTTTGACCCAACTGTTTGTATTCCACACGAGCCTCCTCCCACCCCACCACATTCTGAACATTCTCTGGGTAAAGAAGGTTCTCCATTGGGTTTACTAGTGTAGTGACTATCTTGTAATTATGATACCCTCATTTGGATTCCCCACAAATGGAAACATACACTTCGGGATGAAAATTCAGTCATGCCTCTATTGTGACGTTAATCCAGGCAGAGCGGTTAATTTTGTGCCGGAAAATGGCTTGCGTCTACCGCTGCAAAATTTACCAGCTGGGCCCTGAGTGTGGGGCGGAGTGCGAAGAGAGGCGTTACACACCTCTTTTAGGGCGCTAGGTCGGCTGAGCAAGTGAAAATCTGACAGACTCTCACAGTTTCTCACTCGCAGACACCAGCGCAGAAACTGGCACTGTGTGTAATTTAGAGCCGATTGTGGAAGCGGGATCTGCACAGAGTGAGGTACTGGACACGAGTGGGCTACAGTAAGACCATGAGGAAAGGGTAGCTCGGGGGCCAGCTCCCCTGAGGGTGAGTTTCTGCTGCATAGGACCTTGATGGTGCAACCATCAGAAGAAGGGTGATGGGCATGCACACCGATTTAGTGGTGCAATGGCAAACCTGCGAGAGAGTCTTGGCAATGTCAAGGAGCATGGATGAGGAGTCCACCTCCAACATTGCACGGAGCTTGTAAGGGGTGGTTTTCAGGGGGTCAGCTTTCCCTTCTGACCTTATATGAGCGGTACCGAATCGCTCCCACACCCTTGGTTCTAGACACTGGAATTATGAAGGGACTGTGACAGACTTGGACAGACAATCAGTTTCAAGGTAGGAAGCAGGTATGGCTTTATTGTGTTCAAGAAGTAAAAGGCACACCTTTAATAACACATACAGAATAGTAATACCAATACACACTGAGGGGTACAACACATTGAATAAAATGTCAAATTACAGCCTGTGAGGAAAAGAATACAGCTTAAACTCTAAATGGGGTAAAGAGGAGAATGCAGATACATTTACACAAGTTATCCCAGCCTCCACCACCCCCCTCCCAATTCCCCTAACTAACTAAGTTATAGCTCTGGGGGTTCAGGGGCCATGTTCACCAATCCCCTTTTGACAGTTCCAACTCCGGGGTTCACCTTAGTTGTCCACGTTCTGTAGTCTGTACCCCTTGGTAGCGTAGGACCAGCTTGTAGAGTGGAAAACCTTCGGGTTTTCTTCGGTTTTGTCGGGTTGATTCCGGTTGACTGTTTGGTTGGTCGCGATGGTCCAAAACATTCCGATAGTCGTTTTGACAGCCTGTTTGCTGTCGTGGTGCTGTCCTTCTGGGTTTTAGAGATTCCTTTCGCTGATGTTTTGGGGTCCCACTTTTCGAGGCTGGTGTAGAACTTATGCAACGAGACTGCTAACGTAATAGTGTCTCTAGAAGCACACCTAACTGCCAGAACAGGCCTTTAATTATACTAAAACAGGCTTCCTTATCTTTGCGCCAAATCAGTTCTTGGGCTTTGTTTAAACTGTTCTGTCCATTGATTTTCAAATGTCTCCTTTGTCAGTGTTTTTGGTGGGCTAGTCAGCAGTAACTCGATTAGGGTGTGATAATGTGCTATCACTGGTTTTGCATTGTTTTAGGATTGTCTAGTTTCCTGACCATCTAGTTGGGCCCATGATTTCCATTGTGCTTGATTGGGTAATTTGATCATCTCTTCAGGGGTGAATTGGTGTTGCATAGTTCCCCCCAGACAGTCTGGGATCCTTAATGTATGAATTTGCTTCACAGAGGTTAGCCCCACCTCCTGTATTCGGTAACTCTTTTTCGCAGCCAAAATGTTGTAGAATCTTAAAATTGATATGCGCCTTCCCATAGATGTTTAGGGGATCTCAGGCTTCTGTAATTTAGGTCCATTTTGAATTCCTTTTCCTATAAGTCCAAACACTGGGAGGGGGGGGGGGCGGTCTCCATGAATGCATCCTCTGTTATCCCCTGCAGGCTTCGTCTGCCCCTTTAAACTAATTTTAAAAGTCCAGAAAGGGGTTCTTCTCCTCTGCAGGGGAAAGGTACCTGAAATCTTTGCGAAATATTGGTAAATTCTACAAACTCTGCGCAGAGCTTGGAGCCCAGGATTTCCAGGTTGGAAAAGATGGAAGACTCCCGAGGAGAGCGTGTCAACCCAGATATGATGCTGTGTCTGATGTACGATGTCATGAGTGCCATTGCAGTACAGGCGGAAGCGATCCAGGGTCTTAGTGCTGCACCGGAACCACAGACCGTTGCCATGCAGTCTCAGCTTGCTGCAGTCGAAGCTCAGACTGCTGCCATCGTGGCTGGGTTTACCAGTGTCTCGTGACTGGAGGTCACACGGTGTCGCAGCAGCCCAGCAATCTGTGCTCCAACAGATTGCTAGAAATAAGAACACAGGAGCAGGAGTAGGACATGTGGCTACACCGCCATTCAAGAAGATTATGGCTGATCTTCGACCTCAACATTACCTTCCTGCCCTATCCACATATCCCTGGATTTCCTTAGAGTCCCAAAATCTACCTTGAATACTCTCAACAATTCAGCATCCACAAACCTTTGGGGAAGAGAATTCCAAAGATTCACAACCTTTTGTATTAAATGTCCGATCCTTATCCTGAGACTGTGTCCCCTGGTTCTAGACATTCCAGACAGGGGAAACAACCTCTCAGCATCTACCCTGTCAATCTCCTTCAGAATCTTGTATGTTTCAATGAGATCACCTCTCATTCTTCTAAACTCCAGAGAGTATAGGCCCAATCTACTCAATCTCTCCTCATAGGACAGCCCTCTCATCCCAGGAATCAATCTAGTGAACCTTTGATGCACCACCTTCAAGGCAAGTATGTCCTTCCTTGGATAAGGAGACCAAAACTGTGCACAGTACTCCAGGTGCGGTCTCACCAAAGCTCTGTATAATTAAAGTAAGACTTCCTTACTCTTGTACTCCAATGCCCTTGCAATAAAGGCCAACATGCCATTTGCCTTCCTTATTGCTTGAAGTACCTGCATACTAACTCTGGGTCTCCTGTACGAGGACACCTAAATCTCTCCGAACACCAACATTTAATAGTTTTTCACTATTTAATAAAGATTCTGCTTTTCTATTCTTCCTATCAAAGTGAATAACCTCATGTTTTCCCATATTATACTCCATCTGCACCTTACTGCCCATTCACTCAGTCTATCTATATCCCTTTGCAGACGCTTTGTGTTCTCCTCACAGCTTAATGTCCCACCTAGCTTTGCATAATCAGCAAATTTGGATACATTACACTCGGTCCCTTCATCAAAGTCATTAAGACAGATTGTAAATAGCTGAGGCCCAAGCACTGATCCTTGCAGCACCCCACTAGTTACTGCCAGCCAACCTGAAAATAACCCGTTTATCCCTGCTCCCTGTTTCTGTCTGTTGATCACTCCTCTATCCATGCTAATATATTACCCCAACTCCATAAACCTATATATTGCATAGCAACCTTTTATGTGGCACCTTATCGAATGCCTTTTTGGAAATCCAAATACACTACAACCACTGGTTCCCCCTTAGCTATCTGGTTAGTTACATCCTCAAATAAACTCGAATGAATTTTTTAAACATAATTTCCCTTTCATAAAATCATACTGACTCTGCCTAATCATGTTATGATTTTCTAAGTGCCCTGTTACCACTTGCGTAATAATGGATTTCAGCATTTTCCTGAGGATTGATATCAGGCTAACTGGCCTGTAGTTCTCTGTTTCTCTCTCCCTCCTTTCTTGAAGAGTGGGATTACATTTGCCAACTTCTAGTCTGCTGGAACCGATTTGAATCTAGGGAATTTTAGAAGATCACAACCAATGCATCCACTGGGGCCGAAATTCAGACTGCCGATAATGCCTCTTATTGCCAGAAAACAACGTCCATGCGCAGGAGTAGAATGGCTGCCGCTCGTGAAATTATCCGAGGTGCTTTTTCCTGCGGTCCCCACTTCCGCCCTGCTGCCGACCCCTCCTAAGTGCATCATCACAGCGCGCACCGTCGATCTCCCGCACCTCAAGTTAAATTCAGGGGAAAAAATCTTCGGTCGGCCGAGCGGTGCCCCCGTGCACTGTGTTTGCAGTGTGTGCGACATGGCAGTTCAAGGGGAGGGCGCACGACCACGGCCGCCATTTAATTTTTTTTGTCAGCTGACTGTCAGATCGGCCCGACAATTATGCCCCTGATTTCGGCCGAGCTGCCAACAGGCAGCCTGGCACCCCCTCTTGGGTACCAGGTGCTGGCCCGGCCGAAACCCTCCCTGATGGCCCAGTGGGCGGAACTAAAATAATCGCAGAGTTCGCAGCGGCCCTCCCCTTTAAGTGAAGGGGAGAGACGTGGTGACGCACAAGCGCGACGATGACATCAGCGGCAGGCTGTTGACTGACAGCAGCGGACACTCCGTCCCAGCCCCACTTCCGCCCCTCTTGTGATCGATCTTCTGCTCTCCGCCCCCCTTCCGCCCCATTATCACCGACTTCTGGTCTGCCCCCCAAAAAATGACAAAGAGCTGAATTTCGCACAAGAGGCCACCTCATCCAACGCGGCGGTGAAAACACAACAGTGGTACGTGCGACCCGTTTCGGGCAGAGGTGAATTTCAGCCCCGCTATCTCTGCAGCAACCTTTTTATAACCCAAGGATCCAGGCCATCAGCTCCAGGGATTTGTCGTTTTTTATTCCCATAAGTTTCTCAAGTATTTTTTCTCTACTGATGTTAATTACTTTAAGTTCCTCACTCATATTAGCCTCTTGGTTCCTCATTATTTTGGGTTTGTTTTCTTCTCCTGTGAAGACTGATAGAAAATATTTCTTTAGATTCTCTACCATCTCCTTATTTCCAATTATAATTTCTGCCTCTAAGGGACCAACGTTTACTTTTGCTACTTTTTTTACAGATTTGTACAAGCTCTTACAATCTGTTTTTATATTTCTTGCTCATTTACTCTCATTCTAATTTGTCCCTTTTTATCAACTTTTTGGTCATCCTTTACTGTTTTCTAAAGCCTTCCCAATCCTCAGGCTTACTATTATTCTTTGCGATGTTATAAGCCTCTTCTTTTAATCTAATACTGTCCTGAACTACTTTAGTTAGCCACGGAGGGATTAATTTTCCCATGGAGTTTTTATTTCTCAATGGAATGTATATTCGCTGAGAATTTTGGAATATTTCTTTAAATGTTTGCCACTGCTTGTCTACCGTCATACCTTTTAATCTGATTTACTTAATTTATCTAATTATCTTAACTTGAGTTTGAGAGTGAAATACTTCAGTCCGACACTAGAGTCTTAAACTTAAATATAGCCAATTACATAGGTATGACAATACCTTCATCACTTTGCTGATGAGTGAGAGTAGACTGATGGGGTGGTAATTGGCTGGATTGAATTTGTCCTGCTTTTTGTGTACAGAACATACCTGGGCCATTTTTCACATTGTCTGGTAGATGCAAGTGTTGTAGCTGTACTGGAACAGCTTGGCTAGAGGCACGGCTAGTTCTGGAGCACAAGTCTTCAGCACAACAGTCAGGGCCTATAGCCTTTGCTGTATGTAATCCTATGTAAAGTGGTCTGAGGTCATGAAGCTTCTTTGGACACTGGAGCTAGGTGGTGGGGGTGACACTGCTGGCAGTGACAGCCTTGGTGATGTGGTCCCACATCATTCTTTCTGGAGGGCCTCCTGGCCCCTGTGGGTGGAGGACCTCTCTTACAGTGTTAACCCCCTGCACAAAGCTGGAGTGCTGCGTGCGAGACCCTGGGTGCCGCTTCATTGGCTTGTGTTGGTGCTGAAGCACTTTCCCCATTTTTAGAGAATGCATTGTCCCTTTAATTCATAGTCCTTTTAATGCCCACAATTCCTTGCAAACTCCACAGCCTTGCTCCCAGAGGCTGTTAGAAGCTGGAATGTTTCTTTAGGTTTGCGTTGGGCTAAAAATCTTTAGCCACCAACGTGAATTTGTCTTGGGTAGCGCTGCGTCCATTTTCAGCGGCCGTTAACCTGAGTTGCCGGCGATACACAGTGCTACCCGAGTAACAGCAGCAACACTGGGGTAGGCCTTGCATTTTCCTCCCTGTAGCTTGGTTTCTGTCCAGTTTTCCTATTCCTTCCTCTGTTCTGTCTTCATAACAATTCACTATCTTAACCTCCTTTATTAATTTCTATCTGATGTACCCTATTACAGTTTTCCCCTTTATAAAAAATGTTAGAAACATTTAATTCACATTTCTTTCTAATTTCCAAGTTCCCACTGCACATTTTGCAGAGCAGCATTTAAAGAGTTGACCTCAGATTGGGTCGAGGGCCCGTCAAGTACCACAAGCCTGGGGATTGATCTGTGACAAATACAGGTCAATACTTAACATTTTCATATATGTCACAGCACGAAGGGCTACCCCAGGGAGAGGTCTCTCGCCAGTGACCAGAGCACCCAACTGATTCTTAAAATAATGTTCTGGTTTAATTGTGAGCTGATGCCAAGTACCAAACTTATTTGTAATGAGAACTTGGCAAAAGAACCAGAGGCCTCATGAGGAAACATTTTTGTACACAGAGAGTTGATATGATCTGGATTGCACTACTTGAAAGGGTGCTTGAAGCAGATTTAAAAATAACATTCAAGAGAGAATTAATTAACTGCTGGAAGGGGAACCATTTACAGGACTTTGTAGAAAGAGCAGGGCACTGGGATTAAATGGATAGCTCCACCAAAGGGCCATGATGGGCTGAATGCTCTCTCTATGCTCTCTCATTCTATAATTCTATGAAAGTGGATGATCCATCTCAGCCTCCTCCTGAGGTCCCCACCATCACAGATGCCAGTCTTCAGCCAACTCGATTCACCTCATGTGAAATCACACGGCTGAGCACACTGGATACAGCAAAGGCTATGGGCCCTGACAACATTGCGGCTGTCGTGCTGAAGACTTGTGCTCCAGAACTAGCCGCACCTCGAGCCAAGCTGTTCCAGTACAGCTACAACACTGGCATCTACCTGACAATGTGGCACCCCATCCACACCCTAAAACATTCACTCCCTCCATCACATGCGCACCGTGGCTGCAGTGTGTACCATCTACAAGATGCACTGCAGCAACTCGCCAAGGTTTCTTTGGCAGCAACTCACAAACCCGCGACCTCTACCAGCTAGAAGGACAAGGGCAGCAGGCGCATGGGAACACCATCACCTGCAAGTTCCCCTCCAAGTTACTCACCATCCTGACTTGAAATTGTATCGCCGTTCCTTCATCGTCGATGGGTCAAAATCCTGGAACATCCTCCCTAACAGCACAGTGGGAATACCTTCACCACACGGACTGTGTAAGAAGGTGGCTCACCACCAACTTCTCAAGGGCAATTAGGGATGGGCAATAAATGCTGACCTTGCCAGCGATGCTCACATCCCATGAACGAATAAAAAAAACTTGCATCAGCGGGAAGCCAGCCAATGCTGGAAACCCGAGCAGCGCTCATTGTGATGGACGCAGGAAAGGGAGCCAAAGATTGGCAGCGGTTACGCTCTGAAAATTTTCAACTCAATGTTGAGTCCAGAACGCTGTAAAGTGCCTAAACAAAAGATGAGGTGCTGTTCCTCGAGTTTGCGTTGAGCTTCGTTGGAACAGTGTAGGAGACCGCGGACAAAGAGGTCAGAGTGGGAGTGGAGTGGAGAATTAAAGTGACAGGCAACTAGAAGCTAGGGTCACACTTGCGGACTGAACGGAGGTGCTCTGCAAAGCAGTCACCCAATCTACGCTTGGTCTCCCCAATGTAGAGGAGACCACATCGTGAGCAGTGAATACAGTGTACTAAATTGAAAGAAGTACAAGTAAATCGCTGTTTCACCTGGAAGGAATATTGGGTAAGAAAGCAGCTGTGAGTACTGAGTATGTATTAAGAACAGAAGAACCTCAGAAATAGGAGCAGGAGTAGGCCACTGGGCTCCTTGAACCTGCTCCACCATTTAATAAGATCATGGCTGATCTGATCATGGGTCTCAGCTCCACTTCCCCGCCGCTCCCCATAACCCTTTATTCCATTATCGCTCAAAAATCTATCTTATCTCTGCCTTAAATATATTCAATGACTCAGCCTCCAAAGCTCACTGGGGCAGAGAATTCCACAGATTTACAACCCTCTAAAAGAAGAAATTCCTCCCCGTCTCAGTTTTAAATAGGTGGCCCCTTGTTCTGAGACTATGACCCTAGTTTTAGTTTCCCCGATGAGTGGAAATATCCTCTCTGCATCCACCTTGTGGAGCCCCCTCATTATCTTATATGTTTCGATAAGATCACCTCTCATTCTTCTGAACTCCAATGTGTATAGGCCCAACCTACTCAACTTATCTTCATAAGTCAATCCCCTTATCTCTGGAATCAACCTAGTGAACCTTCTCTGATCACCTCCAATGCAAATATATCCTTAAATACAGAGACCAAAACTGTACGCAGTACTCTAGGTGTGGCCTCACCAATACCCTGTATAGTTGTAGCAGGACTTCCGTACTTTTATACTCTATCCCCTTGTAACAAAGGCCAACATTTCATTTGCTTTCCTGATTACTTGCTGTACCTGCACACTAACTTTTTGTGTTTCAGGCAGAAGCACCCACAAGTCCCTTTGTACTATAGCACTTTGCAATTATTCTCCATTTAAATTATAATTTGCTTTTCTATTTTTTGTGCCAAAGTGGATAACCTCACATTTTCCGACATTGTACTGCATCTGCCAAATGTTTGCCCACTCACTGAGCCTGTCTATATCCCTGTGTAGTGTTTTGGTATTTCCATGAGTTTGAATCAGCCCCTCAATAGCAGTTGTGCTCTCACCTTGCTTTCACAGGTGAGTATCAGGATGCCGGGGAAACCCATGGATGCGCCTCTAAATTTAAAAGTGTGTTTAAATCTCACTCCAATTGTGCGATTAGCGTGTTACTCGGGAACCTGCCTCTCCCGAGGGGGTTGTGCGCAAGTGGGCAGGTCGGAGCCAGCTTCCCCATACGTTCACATTTTTAAGTTCGGATTTAACGCCCCATCCACATCCAAACCCATGTGCTCCTCCAGGTTAAAATTGCCCCCCACATTCAATCAGGAGAGTATTTGCAATGTCGAATCACACTCGCCTCTGAGTCAGCAGATCGTGAGTTCCAGATACTTCAGCACAAACTCGGATGCCATTCTTGAGATGAGATATTAAAACAAGGCCCCTCTGCCCACTCAGGTGAATGTAAAAGATCCCATTTCACTATTCGAAGAAGAGCGGGGGAGATCTCCCCGGTGTCTTGGACAATATTTATCCCTCAACCAACATCACTGAAACAGATTATCCAACTTTTATCTCATTGCAGTGTGTGGGGCCTTGCTGTGTGGCTGTGAAGTGCAATGAGATGTGCTGAGGTTGTCACAGGAGCTGTATAAGTATGACTCTTCCTTTACTATCCAAGCCTCAGGCTCCTCTAGTTGACCAAAGTACAAACTCTCCTTGTTTTGGCAAAGTCAGGGTTAATAGTGAGACCTGGATGAATGTTGGCATCCTTTTGGGTAACATAGTTCACTCAATGAACCTTCAATAAGCTTTCTCTGATGTAGTAAGCAGTGTTGTGAACTTATTCTGACTGGGTCAAACAAGGGCTGAGTATATGACTGAGCCAGCCTGCAGATAGACAAACAAACAGTCGGTGCCAGGCATCCTGATGTGGCAGTCAGGCCCTGGCTTTGAACCTTTATCATGGCTGCTGTGTGTACCGTCTCCAAGATGCACTTCAGCAGTTTGCCAAGGCTTCTTCGGCAGCACCTCCCAAACCTGCAACCTCGACCAACTAGAAGGACAAGGGCAGCAGGCTTCATAGCTGGGGGATTTGAGTATAGGAGCAAGGAGGTCTTACTGCAGTTGTACAGGGCCTTGGTGAGGCCTCACCTGGAATATTGTGTTCAGTTTTGGTCTCCTAATCTGAAGATGGACGTTCTTGCTATTGAGGGAGTGCAGCGAAGGGTCACTAGACTGATTCCTGGGATGGCAGGACTGACATATGAGGAGAGATTGGATCAACTGGGCCTGTATTCACTGAAGTTTAGAAGAATGAGAGGGGATCTCATCGAAACATATAAAATTCTGACGGAACTGGACAGGTTGGATGCAGGAAGAATGTTCCCGATGTTGGGGAAGTACAGAACCAGGGGTCACAGTCTAAGGATAAGGGGTAAGCCATTTAGGACTGAGATAAGGAGAAACTTCTTCACTCAGAGAGTTGTTAACCTGTGGAATTCCCTACCGCAGAGAGTTGTTGATGTCAGTTTGTTAGATGTATTCAAGAGGGAGTTAGATATGGCCCTGACGGCTAAAGGAATCAAGGGGTATGGAGAGAAAGCAGGAAAGGGGTACTGAGGTGAATGATGAGCCATGATCTTATTGAATGGTGGCGCAGGCTCGAAGGGCCGAATAGCCTACTCCTGCAGCTATTTTCTATGTTTTCTATGTTTTCTATGTTTTTCTATGGGAACATCATTGCCTGCCAGTTTCCCTCCAAGTTACACACCATTCTCACTTGAAAACACTCCTGTTCTTCCATTGTCGCTGGGTCAAAATCCTGGAACTCCCTCCCTAACAACACTGTGGGAGTACCTTCACCACACGGACTGCAACGGCTCAAAGGAGGCAGCT
The DNA here is from genome assembly GCF_044704955.1 of Pristiophorus japonicus. Taxonomy (NCBI): domain Eukaryota; kingdom Metazoa; phylum Chordata; class Chondrichthyes; family Pristiophoridae; genus Pristiophorus; species Pristiophorus japonicus. Next base: position 85,038,325 of record NC_091990.1, read on the forward strand.
CACCACCACCTTCTCAATGGCAATTAGGGATGGGCAATAAATGCCTGCCTTGCCAGTGATGTCCACATCCTGGCTTGCTGCCAGTTACAGGTCGGGCAGCAGTAGGCATGGAGGGGTTACCCCCTCAGACAGGACTTTCAGCACCAAGATGGAGCAATGGCTTTTTCCCATGGTTGCCTGAGCTCCACACAATATTTGGAATATTTTTTTAAATGCTTGCCACTGCTTATCTACCGTCATACCTTTTAATCTGATTTACTTAATGTATCTAATTAACTTAACTTGAGTTTGAGAGTGAAATACTTCAGTCCGACACTAGAGTCTTAAACTTAAATAAAGCCAATTACATAGGTATGACAATACCTTCATCACTTTGCTGATAATTGAGAGTAGACTGATGGGGTGGTAATTGGCTGGATTGAATTTGTCCTGCTTTTTGTGGACAGAACATACCTGGGCCATTTTCCACATTGTCGGGTAGATGCAAGTGTTGTAGCTGTACTGGAACAGCTTGGCTAGAGGCACGGCTAGATCTGGAGCACAAGTCTTCAGCACAACAGTCAGGGCCTATAGCCTTTGCTGTATGTAATCCTATGTAAAGTGGTCTGAGGTCTTGAAGCTTCTTTGGACACTGGAGCCAGGTGGTGGGGGTGACACTGCTGGCAGTGACAGCCTTGGTGATGTGGTCCCACATCATTCTTTCTGGAGGGTCTCCTGGCCCCTGTGGGTGGAGGACCTCTTTTACAGTGTTAACCCCCTGCACAAAGCTGGAGTGCTGCGTGCGAGACCCTGGGTGCCGCTTCATTGGCTTGTGTTGGTGCTGAAGCACTTTCCCCATTTTTAGAGAATGCATTGTCCCTTTAATTCATAGTCCTTTTAATGCCCACAATTCCTTGCAAACTCCACAGCCTTGCTCCCAGAGGCTGTTAGAAGCTGGAATGTTTCTTTAGGTTTGCGTTGGGCTAAAAATCTTTAGCCACCAATGTGAATTTGTCTTAGGTAGCGCTGCGTCCATTTTCAGCGGCCGTTAACCTGAGTTGCTGGCGATACACAGTGCTACCCGAGTAACAGCAGCAACACTGGGGTAGGCCTTGCATGTTCCCCCCTGTAGCTTGGTTCCTGTCCAGTTTTCCTATTCCTTCCTCTGTTCTGCCTTCATAACAATTCACTATCTTAACTAATTTATTAATTTCTATCTGATGTACCCTATTACAGTTTTCCCCTTTATAAAAAATGTTAGAAACATTTAATTCATATTTCCTTCTAATTTCCAAGTTCCCACTGCACATTTTGCAGAGCAGCATTTAAAGAGTTGACCTCAGATTGGGTCGAGGGCCCGTCAAGTACCACAAGCCTGGGGATTGATCTGTGACAAATACAGGTCAATACTTAACATTTTCATATATGTCACAGCACGAAGGGCTACCCCAGGGAGAGGTCTCTCGCCAGTGACCAGAGCACCCAACTGATTCTTAAAATAATGTTCTGGTTTAATTGTGAGCTGATGCCAAGTACCAAACTTATTTGTAATGAGAACTTGGCAAAAGAATCAGAGGCCTCATGAGGAAACATTTTTGTACGCAGAGAGTTGATATGATCTGGATTGCACTACTTGAAAGGGTGCTTGAAGCAGATTTAAAAGTAACATTCAAGAGAGAATTTTTTTTTTAAATTTCAAAATATACTTTATTCATATAAAAATTTGCACAATACATTCGAAAGCAGTTCAGTACATTTGGATGCTGACCGCAGTTCCGTTCAATACATTACTTTACATTTCAAGGTACGATTCATACAATCCAGGATACATTGTGGCACATTCATCAAGTTACATTACATGTGTCACCATACGGTGCACAGTGAGAGTTACATTTCTTTCCATCATGCATTACGCAACAGTACTTGCATTATACATGGCACTACATAGGTGATTGCAGATCATGGTGCTCTATGTATACAAAAAATTTACAAGTACAGCCCGAGGGGAGTTTTATACTGATTCCATCCCCTGGGTTTACAGTGGCAGAAGGGCTTTAAACTGTGGACCTTCCTCACCGTGCCTTTGCGGCGACTGCACCAATTTTAAGTGCGTCCCTCAGCACGTAGTCCTGGATCTTGGATTGCGCCAGTCTGCAACACGCAGACGTGGACATCTCCTTGCTCTGGAAGACCAGCAAGTTTCGGCAAGACCAAAGAGCGTCTTTGACCGAGTTGTTGGCCCTCCAGCAGCAGGTGATGTCTGTCTCGGTGTGTGTCCCTGGGAACAGCCCGTAGAGCACAGAGTCTTGTGTTACGGAGCTGCTTGGGATGAACCTCGACAGCAACCACTGCATCTCTTTCCAGACCTGCCTTGCAAAGGCGCAATCCTGAAGGAGGTGGGTGACAGTCTCGTCCGCCCCGCAGCCAACTCGGGGGCACCGTGCTGTGCTGCTGAGATGTCGGCTATGTATGAACGCTCTGATGGGTAAGGCTCTCCTCACCGCCAACCAAGCTACATCTTGGTGCTTGTGTGAAAGCTCTGGCGATGAGACGTTCTGCCAAACGAGTTCGACAGTCCGCTCGGGGAATCACCCAACAAAGTCCACCCTCTCCTTCTTTCGTAGGGCGTCCAGGACGTTACGTGCTGACCATTGTTTTATGGCTTTGTGGTCAAAGGGGTTTTTTGTGAAAAACTTTTCCATGAAGGACAGGTGGACAGGCATGGTCCAGCTGGTGAGGGCGTTTCGCGGCAGCGTGGCCAGGCCCATCCTTCGCAACACCGGGGACAGGTAGAACCTCAGCACATAGTGACACTTGGTGTTTGCGTACCGGGGGTCTGTGCACAGCTTGATGCAGCCGCACACAAAGGTGGCCATCAGGATGAGGGCCACGTTCGGAACATCCTTTCCTCCACTGTCCAGAGATTTGTACATTGTGTCTCTGCGAACACGTTCCATTTTGGACCTCCAGACAAAGTGGAAGATGGCCCGGGTAACTGCCGCAGCACAGGAGTGAGAGATGGGCCAGACCTGTGCCATGTGCAGCAACCCTGAGAGCACCTCACTCCTGATGACCAGGTTCTTTCCTGCCATGGAGAGGAAGCACAGCTTCCACCATCCCAGTTTTTGCTTCACTTTGGCGATACATTCTTCCCAGTTTTTGGCGCACGCCCTGTCCGCTCCGAACCATATTCCCAACACCTTCAGGTAATCTGGTTTAACGGTGAAGGGAATAAAGGATCGGTCGGTCCAGTTACCAAAGAGCATGGCCTCGCTTTTGCTGCGATTGACCTTTGCTCCCGAGGCCAGTTCAAACTGGTCGCCTGCGGATCCGAGCAAAAGACGGCGACGTCGTCCACGTACAGAGAGGTCTTGACCTGAGCACTCCACTGCCTGGGATCGTCACCCCTCTAATGCCCACATTCCTCCTGATGGACTCGGCAAAGGGCTCGATACAACACACAAACAAGACAGACGAGAGAGACCACCTTGCCTGACTCCAGATCTGATTGGAAAGCCTTCAGTTTCCCACCCGTTGATTAGAACTGCACTACTGATGTCTGTGTAGAGCAGTTGAATCCAATTGCGGATACCCTCCCCAAACCCCATTTTGGAGAGTACGTCCCTCAGGTATGTGTGCGATATCCTGTCAAAGGCCTTCTCCTGGTCTAAGCTGATTAAGCAGGTGTCCACCCTCCTGTCCCGCACGTAGGCGATCGTATCTCTGAGTAGCGCGAGGCTATCAGAGATCTTCCTGCCTGGGACAGCGCAGGTCTGGTCCGGGTGAATCACCAGCTCAAGAGCAGACTTGACCCTGTTGGCGATGACCTTTGACAGAATCTTGTAGTCCACATTGAGCAGCGAAATGGGCCGCCAGTTTTTGATTTCCTCCCTCTCCCCCTTCTGCTTGTAGATGAGGGTGATGATGCCTTTCCTCATCGATTCTGACATGCTGCCGGCCAGAAGCATACCTCCGTACACTTCCAGCAGGTCTGGGCCCATCCAGTCCCACAGAGCCGAGTACAACTCGACCGGTAAGCCGTCGCTCCCGGGAGTTTTATTCGTCTCGAAGGACTGGACAGCCTTTGTCAGCTCATCCAGAGTTAACGGGTGGTCCAGACTCTCCCGCTCGCTGTCGTCTAAGACCTCCATGATAGACGACAGGAATGACTGGGATGCCGCGTGGTCTGTGGGCTTGACGTCATACAGCCTGGCATAGAAGGATTTGCTGATCCTCAGCATGTCGGGCTGCAAAGACGTCACAGAACCATCTTCTTCCTTTAGGCTGGTGATCACAGAGCTCCCCCTGTGTACCTTTTGGAAGAAGAAACGCGAACACGTCTCATCCTGCTCGACGGAGCGGACTCTGGAGTGGAAAATGATTTTGGAGGACTCTGAGGCAAAGAGCGATGCTTGCTGGCCCTTCACCTCTTCGAGTTCCTCCGCGACATCGACCCCCATCGACTGCAACAGGTTCAATCCCTGAGATTATCTGCACATTTAAAAAGTTGGCTTGGAAGTTTGATGCTGCCATTCCCAGGACATCCCCGGGAAACAGCTGAAGAGGAAGCAGTTTTGACAATCTCATCAGCCTGTGCTCCAACTTACAATGTAATGCTCCCAATTGATTCCACTTTCTTACACTCACGCACACCAGCCCTCTTTGATCTTGTGCGTGTTCTCCGCTTAATGATCAAATATTTAACATCTGCCTGTGTGCTACATTTTCAAATACTGTTCATTAATTATTCACTGACATCTTGTTAGAATCAAAGATAGTAGTAATGTATCCTCTTTAGATAATACATCGGAAATGCCAGTTTCCAGCGCGCAACGTGTCAAGTTTCTGGCTTGACAGATCCTCCGCAGATCGGGAGCGAGGACACTTGTAAGTGGAAATTTCCGATATTTATGCTCACAAATGTGCTCAAAAATCTTGCGCCTGAAAAAGCAGGTGCGTAGCCTACTTTTACAGGTGCAAGTGTTTTAAAAAACACAAAAACATATAAAAATAAAGTTATTAAAACATATTTTATCATTAAAAACCCTCCACACAATGGTAAGTTTATTTTAAAAAACTTTTAAAAAAGTCGAGAAATTATTTTTTTTTAAGACATTTATAACTTTAATTTAAATAAATGTAGTGTAATTATTTTCTATTTTTTATTAGTGTTTTGGGTGTTTGGGGCTGTGTTTTGGGTGTTTCAGGCTCTATCCCAATCATAGTAATAAGAGTTTAGGACCCTACGGAACTCTTATTACTATGATACTTTACCTGATTAGCTGCCCAGAGCCATGTGAATCCAGCTTGAGGCCTGCACACCTTGTAGACATGCACGCGCTGTGAATCGCAGTCGAAGGAGGCCACCGCATCGAAAAGTCGAACGTGGGCAGCAGCTTAAGGTGTCTATTTTTTCTCTAAAATGCCCACGGGAAGGCCAAAACGGAATTTCAGGGCCCATATTTCTTCCACTAAACACTTTCAGAGTCCTATTTGCTCAACACCCAATATGAAGTTAGTCATTTTAGTTCTGAAGTACCAGTCAAAATAATTTTTAAGGCACTCAGCTGGCACTGTGGTACAGTGAGTCAGACTACAGAGTGCCAGCAGTCTCAAGTGCACATGTGCACAAAACCAAGAACCATTGCCAGTCTCACTCACTGCAGATGCACACATCAAAACCATCATCAGTCTTGGTACACTCATAATAAAGGATGAAACTGAGTACTGTGTACAATGAGTAAGTGTGACCTTAGCTCCTTTAATAAGACTCCAGAGTGCAGAAACCTTGTGGATGGCCTGCTTATATACCGATGCTGGGATCCCTTGGGACTCCAACAGGTGGGCCCTCTGGTGGTCAGGTGTCATACAGGTTGCAAGGGGTTAAATACATAACATCACTCCCCCATGAAGTCAACAGTACACTTATTTACAAGGTGAGACGATCTGGGGCTTTTCACTCCCTTGTCGATCGTCTCGGTACAAATACGGATATGGGTGAGTTGGCTAGTTCTTCACTGGGCTGTTGGACAGCTGGCCTTGCCGGGCTGCTGGGGATAGTGAGTTCAGCTTCGTGGTCAACCATGATGTCGGTTGTCACTTGTGTGTGTGTTGGAGGGTCAAAGTTGGTGGTGTCTTCTTCGGGTTGTTCGTACCTGTTGCTGAACTGCAATTTGATTTGGTCCAAGTGTTTTCTGTACGTTTGTCCATTTGCCAATTTGATCTGAAACACCCTATTCCTCTCTTTGGCTATGACCGTGCCAGCGAGCCATTTGGGACCATGTCCATAATTGAGCATAAACACAGGATCTTTGATCTCAGTATCGCGTGGCAAATTTGCGCGATCATGGGACTCACTTTGTTGATGCCGCTTGCCCTCCACGTGATCATGGAGATCAGGGTGGACAAGAAAAAGCCTTGCTTTTAGTGCCCTTTACATGAGTGGCTTGGCTGGGGGAACCCCGGTGAGTGAGTGGGGTCTGGTACGGTAGCTGAGCAGTATTCGGGGCAGCCGGGTCTGCAGGGAGCCTTCCGACACACGTTTCAAGCTTTGCTTGATGGTCTGAACTGCCCGTTCTGCCTGGCCGTTGGATGCAGGTTTGAACGGGGCAAATGTGACATGTTTGATCCCGTTGCGGGTCATGAATTCCTTGAATTCAACACTGGTAAAGCACGGCCCATTGTCGTGGATAGGACATCAGGCAAGCCGTGCGTGACAAACATGGCTCGTAGGCTTTCAATAGTGGCCATGGACGTGCTTACAGACATTATTGCACATTCAATCCATTTTGAGTAAGCGTCCACGACAACCAAAAACATTTTGCCTAGAAATAGGGCCGCATAATCCACATGGATCCTCGACCATGGTTTGGAGGGCCACGACCACAAACTTAGCAGTGACTCTCTGGGTGCATTGCTCAGCTGAGAGCAAGTGTTGCACTGGCGCACGCATGACTCTACATCTGAGTCGATGCCAGGCCACCACACATGGGATCTGGCTATGGCTTTCATCATTACAATGCCTGGGTGAGTGCTGTGCAGTTCACATATGAATGTATCTCTGCCTTTCTTGGGCAAGACCACGCGATTGCCCCACAACAGACAGAACGCCTGCAGGGACAACTCATCTTTGCGTCTGTGGAATGGCTTAATCGCCTCCTGCATCTCCACTGGGACACAGGACCAGCTCCCATGAAGGACACAGTTTTTTACCAAGGACAGTAAAGGATCCTGGCTGATCCAGGTCCTGATCTGGTGGGCCATAACGGGGGACATAAGAACATAAGAACATAAGAATTAGGAACAGGTATAGGCCATCTAGCCCCTCGAGCCTGCTCCGCCATTCAACAAGATCATGGCTGATCTGGCCGTGGACTCAGCTCCACTTACCCGCCCGCTCCCCATAACCCTTAATTTCCTTCTTGGTTAAAAATCTATCTATCTGTGATTTGGATACATTCAATGAGATAGCCTCAACTGCTTCCTTGGGCAGAGAATTCCACAGATTCACAACCCTCTGGGAGAAGAAATTCACTCTCAACTCGGTTTTAAATTGGCTCCCCCGTCTTTTGAGGCTATGCCCCCTAGTTCTAGTCTCCCCAACCAGTGGAAACAACCTCTCTGCCTCCATCTTGTCTATCCCTTTCATTATTTTAAATGTTTCTATAAGATCACCCCTCATCCTTCTGAACTCCAACGAGTAAAGACCCAGTCTACTCAATCTACCATCATAAGGTAACCCTCTCATCTCCGGAATCAGCCTAGTGAATCGTCTCTGTACCCCCTCCAAAGCTAGTATATCCTTCCTTAAGTAAGGTGACCAAAACTGCACGCAGTACTCCAGGTGCGGCCTCACCAATACCTTGGACTTCTCGTTCTCGAATGCCTCCGTGACCATGAGCAAGTCCGCTGGCTGTGCCATTTCCACTCCGGTGATGGGCAATGGTAGCCGACTGAGAGCATCTGCGCAGTTCTCTGTGCCCGACAGCGTGAGCGCCCATCTTTAGATGCGGGCAGAGGCATTTTGGTATTAATCCCTTTGCTCTCAGAGAACAGCGATATGAGCGGCTTGTGGTCAGTTTCAAGCTCAAACTTGAGGTCAAATAAGTACTGGTGCATTTGTTTCATCCCGTAAACGCACGCCAGAACCTCTTTTTCAATCATGCTGTCGGCCCTTTCGACCTTGGACAAACACCTGGGCACATAAGCGACCGGTTGCAAAATCCCCGATTCATTAGCTGGTTGTAACACACACTTGATCCCGTATGACGAGCTTTCTCAAAGGCAACCGCTTGTGAATTACCCCAAACCCAGTCGCCTCCCTTGCGCAGTAGCGCATGTAGGGGTTCTAGCAAGGTGCTTAACCCAGGTAGGAAATTACCGAAATAGTTAAGGAGTCCCAGGAACGACCGCAGCCCCGTCACATTCTGTGGTCTCGGCGCATTCTTGATGGCCTCCATCTTGGCGACAGTGGATCTGATGCCGTCTGCTGCGATTCTTCTTCCCAAGAACTCAACGTCCTGCGCCAAGAAAACACACTTCGACCTGAGCCCCACGCAATCCAACCAACTGAGAACCTCTTCCAGATTCTTCAAGTGCTCAATAATGTCCCGATCTGTAACCAGTACGTCGTCCTGGAAAACCACGGTGCAAGGAATCGATTTTAGCAGGCTCTCCATGTTTCGCTGGAAGATAGCCGTGGCTGACCGAATCCCGAACGGGCACCTGTTATAGATGAACAGACCTTTGTGCATGTTGATGCAGATGAGGCCTTTTGAAGACTCCTCCAGCTCCTGCGTCATGTAGGCCGAGGTCAGGCCCAGCTTGGTGAATGTCTTCCCTCCGGTCAGGGTCGCAATTAGGTCGTCTGCCTTGGGTAGCGGGTACTGGTCCTGCAGCGAAAAACGGTTAATCGGTACTTTACAGTCGTCACAAATTCTAATCGTGCCATCCTCTTTAAGTACCGGGACAATCGGACTAGCCCAGTCGTTGAATTACACCAGTGCGATGATGCCTTCTCACTGCAGCCTGTCCAGCTCAATTTCCACTTTTTCACACATCATGTACGGTACCGCCCGTGCCTTGTGGTGGATGGGTCGCATACCGGGAACCAAATGAATCTGCACTTTCGCCCCCGAGAAGCTTCCAATGCCTGGCTCAAACAACGATGGGAACTTGCTCAGAACCTGGGCACATGAGGTGGCATCGACGGTCGAAAGCACTCGGATGTCATCCCAGTTCCAGCAGATTTTTCCCAGCCAACTTCTGCCAAACAACGTGGGGCCATTCCCGGCACAATCCACAGCGGGAGTTCGTGTATTGCTCCGTCATAGAAGACTTTGACTTCTGCACTGCCAATTACAGGGATTAGTTCCTTGGTGTAAGTCCTTAGTTTGGTGTGGATGGGGCTGAGCTTGGGCCTGTGTGCCTTTTTGCACCACAGCCCATCGAAGGCCTTTTTACTCATTATGGACTGACTTGCACCCATGTCCAGTTCCGTAGATACTGGTATACCGTTCAGTTCAACGTTCAACATTATTGGTGGACATTTCGTAGTGAATGTGTGTACCCCGTACACTTCTGCCTCCTCGGTAAGAGTCTCCAATTCAGCCTGATCCACAGTGGATCGATCTTCCTCTGCAATGTGGTGGTTTGCAGGATTTGCAGCTCACCTGCACATTCGCTGGAGGTGTCCCATTGTTCTGCAACCGTTGCACGCCTTGTGCTTGAAGCGGCATTGATGGGGCCAATGATTACCTCAACACCAACAAGGTGTTAACTGCCTCGCATTAACGATTGATGGCGATCTCTGGGTCAACTGAGGTCGGGCAGCAGCAGCCGGCATGTACGTTCTGCCATGTACGTTTCTGCTCGAAACCGACGTTACTTTATACACAGAACTGGCCGAAACGTCTTTACTCTGCAAAATCTGTTTGGTGTTGTCGCTGGTGGACATAAATGCCTGGGCTATTGTTATGGCTTTACTCAGATTCGGAGTTTCTACAGTCAAGTTTGCGAAGGATTATCTCATGTCCAATGCCCAGTACAAAAAAGTCTCTGAGCATTTGTTCTAGGAATCTTTCAAACTCACAATGTCCTGCGAGGCGCCTTAGTTCGGCGACATAGGTCGTCACTTCCTGGCCCTCCGATCATTGATACGTGTAGAACCGATATCTTGCCATCAAAACGCTTTCTTTTGGATTTAGGTGCTACCGGAGCAGCATACACAATTCTTCATAGGATTTCTCTGTTGGTTTTGCCGGACCCATGAGACCATAGGTTGTTGCCCCACAGACAGTTAGGAGGATCGCCCTTCGTTTGGTAGCGCTTCCAGCTCGTTGGCCATGAAGTATTGGTCGAGTCTCTCCACGAAGGTCCCCCAATCATCCCCTTCTGAGAACTTCTCCAGGATACCGACTGTTCTTTGCATTTTCGCGCAGTTGTTCATTACCTCGTCGCCAATTGGTACACTCATGATAAAGGATGAAACTGAGCACTGTACAATGAGCAAGTGTGACCTTAGCTCCTATAATAAGACTCCAGAGTGCAGGTACCTCGTGGGTGCTTATATACGGTGCTCCCAAAAGATGCTGGGATCCCTTGGGACTCCAACAGGTGGGCCCTATGGTGGTCAGGTCATACAGGTTACAAGGGATTAACTACATAACAGGTCTCACAACAGATCCATGCATCAAATCCATTGTCGGTCTCTCGACAGATACATGCATCAAATCCATTGTCGGTCTTGTTATGTATGTAACCATGTAATACTTGCCACCAGAGGACGCGACTGTGGGAGTCCTAATGGTCACCTGCACACACGTGCAGGACCAGTATAAAAGGTTGGCTGCCATGTTGTTTAGGCACTCTGGAGTTGTAATAAAGAAGACCAAGGTCACACAAAGTTTAGCTCACAGTACTCAGCTTCGTGGAGTTCTTCTACACACAACAGGTCTCACTCTCGACAGGTACACAATTACACAGTCAGGGGGCCATGTGCAGATCCAGACCCCAAGCCGAACCTTTGCTCGGGCTCACTGTGGCACAAACTTCGGCACGGCACTCAGAGCCTGCCCCACGTAGCATTCGGTAAGTGAGAATTTACCGACATCACCGGCCTAGATTTGGGACGGGCGGTGCAGTTTTTGAGTTGGCTCTCCGGAAAGTTCTAAAATGCTACTCTGATGCAAGGTCCATATTGGAACGGTATCTGTGATTTTGTTTTTTGGGTTAGCTGTGTCCTGTGACCCGCCAGCAGTAATTGCTTGCCATCTTAAGATTGTTAATGAACTTTGACACAGAGCTGGAGCCAATGGTCCAAGCTCTGTCCGGTTCTGCAGGTACCCAATCCCACACAGTGAAGAGGGAAGATAGCGAGGAACAGGCTTTTAGCAACAAGGGATTGTGCGGAGGGACATCACACCAAGAGGAAGAAAAGCACAGGGCTTTGAAGATGGAGCAACAAGACTTTGGGGCTGGGAAGGGAATTTAACAAAAGATCCGAACCTGCTCAGCCTGAAGAGCAGAACTGGGAAGGGAATTGAAATAAACTCTGCTGGGGAGGAATGAACATCAGGGTCAGGAGGGAATTCAACAAAAACGTAAGAAAAGGCCTTCAAGGCAATCTGCACAACCGGGCTGAGGTAGACCCGACAGAGGCCAGTCGCTGCAGAGTGGGCAGCATCAAATTTACAAATACCGGGCTCAATCATGCACTTTCAGTTGGAATAGAAAGGAAATTCAGAAACTTGGAGGGAAGTTTGGAAAGTTACAGGCAATTATTTGAAGAACAAAGTCAGATGCTGCAGCATATGCCAACAGGATGCTGGCAGCTGTAGCTGGTATCGGACTAGCAGCTGGGCAACAACGATGAGAGGTGTGCTACAGCACCACCCAGTGGTAGGTGGTCTGCTACTACTCCATGACCTACTGATTCACATTATAAGGGGCCGAAATTTGGTTGTTTAGTGTGATATATTTTTTATGACATCACATACACACACATACAAGATGGCTCCATTAAACAGGGACTTGTTAGGTGACCTGGTCACATGACCCTTTTATTAATTATACATCAACAATTGCATTACCACAGTAATCCACTGGGTGGAGCAGTAGTCCACTAAGTAGAGCTCTATATTACACATCTTCCTCCTTAATGAAGAAGTAATCATAACAAAATAATCATCATACATAACTTGCATGGTTATACACAACAAAAGATATGTGGACTTATTTTGACATATTTACAAATCAAACTTAACCTCTGGTTTTCTGTTTCAAAGTGGATACCTTCACTCTTGAACAGAACTTTCCAAACATGGTGTCGAACTTAGACTCATTCTAGGCTGAGCCTGAGGAGAATTTTTCTCCAAGGAATGCCCTTGATATACATTTAAACTCTCTTCGACTTCAGACTGTTTGTCTGCCTGACTCGGACTCAGACTTAAGTTCTGACTTTCTCTTGGACTTGTTTTTAGTACATCAGATGTAGGATTTGCTACTGGTCTCTACTTGTAACTAGACAATCTGATTCATCAGAAATAGTCAAATCATTCCAACTTTCAACTCCTTCCACATCTGTAGGTAAAATAAGACCAATGTGAACAAACCTAACCTTTCCATGATCAAACATCTTAACCAAATATGTGTGAGGGCCACATATCTTCACCATTCTTCCTGGTAACCACTTTAACCATTTATGGTGATGGTTCTTCACTCTCGCCTTCTGATTCAATTTCACACTTCTCTCTCTACTCTACCACTATCATGATTCTTTTTCTGTCTTAATTGATTCTCTTCTACTGACTGTGCCAAATTTGACTTTAACAACAAGAACCTGGTTCATGGCTGTCGTTTGAGAAACAACTCTGCTGGTGTTCTACCAGTAGTTGTATGAGGAGTATTACAATAAGTAATTAGAAAATCTTCCAATTTGTAATACAACAACAACTGTCATTTCTTGGGATTTGGATCCAACATTTGCTTGATGAGGGCATGGTTTACAATTTGTACTGTGCGCTTGGCTGCATCATTTGAAGCAGGATGGTACAGTGGAACCTTGGTTTGTTTCACACCATTTCTGCTCATAAACTGTGCAAAGTCTTCTGAACAAGATTGCGTCCATTATCAGACACAGTTTCTTTTGGAAGGCCATATGAAGAAAACGATCTTCGCAAATTGTGTAATATTTTACTTGTTATTTTCAGAAACACCTCTACCCATTTCGAATGGCTATCAATCACAATGAACAATTGCTGTCTTTCTAGCTCAGCAAAATCTATATGTAACCTTTGCCACATCATGGGAGGCCATTTCTATTTTGGCTTGATTAAAGAATTTGACCAGCTACTGTGAGCTCAAAGTAAGGTGTGACCGTAGTCCTTTATTACAGATCTTAAAGTGCCTCTCCAGCCTGTGAGGCCTCCTTATTTACAGGTGCACCCAAGGGATTGTGGGATCCCTTGGGACTCCAGGGGATGAGCTCTCTGGTGGTTAAACAAAGTATTTACAGGTTTACATATATAACAACACCCCCCAACCCCCCGCAAGTCAATAATGTAACTATTTACAATGTGAGTCGATCTGGGGGCTTCCTTTCCCTGGTTGATTGTCTCGGTGCAAATTCTGGTTTTGGTGAGTCGTTTGTTGGGCCCTCACTGGGCTGCTGTGCAGCTGGCCTTGCTGGGCTGCCGGGCATGGTGAGTCCTGCTGGGCTGCTGCAGGTGATGGGTTCTGCTTCTTACTCAACCGCTGGGTCGGTTGCCACTTGTGTGTGTGTTGGAGGGTCAAAAAAGGTAGAGTCTATTGTGGGTTGCTCTGGATAGTCCTTAAATCTGAGTTTGGTTTGGTCCAAGTGTTTCCTGTCGGTGAGTCCATTTGAAAGTTTGACCAGAAACACCCTACTCCGCTCTTTGACCATGACAGTGCCGGGAAGCCACTTGGGACCTTGTCCATAGTTCAACACAAATACAGAATCATTAATCTTGATTTCGCGTGACACATTTGCGCGATCATGATATGTATTCTGTTGAAGCCACCTGCTCTCTACCTGTTCATGTAAATCATGGTGGACTAATGAGAGCCTTGTCTTAAGTGCCCTTTTCATGAGCAGTTCAGCGGAGGGAACCCCAGTGAGCGAGTGGGGTCTTGTGCGATAACTAAGCAGGACTCGGGATAGGCGAGTCTGCAGTGAGCCTCAGTAACCCTCTTGAAGCTCTGCTTGATTGTTTGCACTGCTCTCTCTGCCTGACCATTAGATGCTGGTTTAAACGGGGCAGATGTGACATGTTTGATCCTGTTGCAGGTCATGAACTCTTTGAACTCAGCGCTGGTGAAGCACGGCCCATTGTCACTCACAAGGATGCCAGGCAGGCCATGCGTGGCAAACATGGTTCCGCAGGCTTTCAATGGTGCAGCGGATGTGCTTGCCGACATTATCTCACATTCAATCCATTTGGAGTATGCATCTAGAACCACTAGGAACATTTTTCCCATGAACGGGCCTGCATAGTCGACATGGACCCTAGACCACGGTTTGGAGGGCCAAGACCATAAACTTAGTGGTGCCTCCTTGGGTGCATTGCTTAACTGGGAACATGTGTTACATTTGTGTATGCAGGACTCTAAGTCTGCATCGATACCGGGGCACCACACGTGGGATCTGGCTATCGCTTTCATCATTACAATGCCTGGGTGGGTACTGTGGAGATCACTAATGAAAGTGTCCCTGCCCTTTTTTGGTACCACTACCCGATTACCCCACAGAAGGCAGTCTGCCTGTATAGACATTTCTTCGTTGCGCCGCTGGTACGGCTTTATTTCTTCCTGCATCCCTAACGGGACACTGTACCAACTCCCATGGAGCACACAGTTTTTTACTAAGGACAGCAAGGGGTCCTGGCTCGTCCAGGTTCTAATCTGTCAGGCTGTGACAGGTGATTGCTCACTCTCGAATGCTTCCATTACCATAACTAAATGTGCAGACTGTGCCATCTCCAACCCTGTGGTGGGCAATAACAGCCTACTGAGAGCATCGGCACAGTTTTCTGTGCCTGGCCTGTGGCGGATGGCGTAGTTGTATGCGGACAACGTGAGCTCCCATCTCTGGATACGGGCCGATGCATTCGTATTTATCCCCTTACTTTCAGAAAAGAGGGATATCAATGGCTTATGGTCGGTTTCCAATTCAAATTTGAGCCCAAACAGATATTGATGCATTTTCTTTACCCCATAAACAGACGCTAACACTTCTTTTTCGATCATGCTGTAGGCCCTCTTAGCCTTGGACAGACTTCTGGATGCATAAGCAACCAGTTGCAATTTCCCAGATTCATTAGCTTGTTGCAATACACACCCGACACGGTATGACGATGCATTACATGCTAGTACCAAACGCTTACATGGATCATACAATACAAGCAATTTGTTTGAGCATAACAGTTTCTTATCTTTCTCAAAGGCATTTTCTTGGCTTTTACCCCATACCCATTCATCTCCTTTATGCAGTAACAGTGTGCTGAGACCCGGTAAGAAGTTGCCAAAGTAGTTCAGGAGTCCTAGAAACGACTGCAGCTCCGTCACGTTCTGTGGTCTTGGTGCGTTCTTGATTGCCTCCGTCTTCGAATCGGTGGGCCTGATGTGGTCCGCCATGATTCTTCTCCCCAGGAACTCCACTTCAGACACCAGGAAAACTTTGAGCGTTTTAACCTGAGCTCCACACGATTAAGCCGACTAAGAACCTCCTCCAGGTTCTGTAGGTGCTCGACGGTGTCCCGACCTGTCCCCAAGATGTCATCCTGGAAGACCATGGAGCGCAGGACAGACTTCAGCAAGCTTTACATGTTCCTCTGGAATATCACCGCGGCTGATCGAATCCCAAATGGGCATCTGTTGTAAATGAAGAGACCTTTGTGCGTGTTGATGCAGATGAGGGCCTTCGATGATTCCTCCAGCTCCTACGTCATGTAGGCCGAGGTCAAGTCCGGCTTCGTGAATGTTTTTCCTCCCGCCAGCGTCGCAAATAGGTCATCTGCCTTTGGTAGCAGGTATTAATACTGCAGGGAGAAACGATTGCTAGTTACTTTGTAATCACCACAGATTCTGACAGTGCCATCTTCCTTGAGGATTGGAACAATTGGACTGGCCCACTCGTTGAATTCGATCGGCGAAATGATGCCCTCTCGTTGCAGCCGGTCCAGCTCGATCTCTACCCTCTCTCTCATCGTGTACGGTACCGCTCTTGCCTTGTGATGGATGGGTCGTGCTCCCGGAATCAAGAGGATCTGCACTTTTGCTCCTTGGAACTTTCCAATGCCCAGTTCGAACAGCGAGGGGAACTTGTTAATGATCTGGGCACATGAAGTGTCATCGACGGATGAGAGCGCTCAAACGTCGTCCCAGTTCCAGCGTATCTTTCCCAGCCAGCTCCTGCTGAACAGCATGGGGCCATCGCCCGGTACCACTCTGAGTGGTAAATCGTGCACCGCTCCATCGTAGGAGACCTTTACGGTAGCACGGCCAATTACGGGAATCAGTTCCTTTGTATAAGTTCTCAGTTTAGAAACATAGAAACATAGAAAATAGGTGCAGGAGTAGGCCATTCGGCCCTTCGAGCCTGCACCGCCATTCAACAAGATCGTAGCTGATCACCCACCCCAGCACCTCCCCCCCACGCCCCCTCCATACCCCCCCGAACCCCCCAGCCGCAAGGACCACATCCAACTCCCTCCCGAAAACACCCAATGAACTGGCATCAACAACTCTCCGCGGCAGGGAACCCCACAGGCCAACAACTCCCCGAGTGAAGAAGTCTCTCCAAATCCCAGCCCCAAACAGCCAACCCCCCATCCCAAGAGCATGCGCCCCCCCCCACCCCCGGCTCCAGACCCACCCAACACTGGGAACACTCCCCCCGCACCCAACCCACCCCGTCCCGTCAGAATCCTTCCCAAATGCCGAAAACCCCCGGATGTCGAGCCCCAGCCCCGGCCACCCCGGAGCCATGCCCCCGCGACGCCAACTACGCCACATCCACCAACCGCCATCTGTGCAGTCAACCCGTCCACCCCATTCTGAACACTCCCCGCACCGAGGCACAGAGCCCCCAGGCCCGCCCCTCCAACACACTTCACCCCCCCAGACCTCCGCTGCAATGTGGCCCCTTCTGTCCCCTGCCCTGGGTTTCTCTGTCCCCCACCTCCACCATTCTCCCCTTCATCTCCCACCCCCGTCTCCCCTCATCTTCCCTCTGCCTCCCCGCACAGGCTCCCATCTTGGGGGCGGTAACCTTCTAGGGCAGGGAATTTTAGCCCCCAGCGTGGAAGTCCTGCTCCCGCCGCAGAATTGGCCTTACCACCCCTCAATGGAAGCGGAGTGCAATTTCCCACACTCCACTTCCTTTGGGGGCAGTTACCGGGGCATGACTGGATGCTCCTGTAACAGTTTGAACTGGTGCTCTCCACTCTCTGTCCTGTGACAGTTTGAACTGGTGCTCTCCACTCTCTCGTCCTGTGACAGTTTGAACTGGTGCTCTCCACTCTCCCGTCCTGTGACAGTTTGAACTGGTGCTCTCCACTCTCCCGTCCTGTGACAGTTTGAACTGGTGCTCGCCACTCTCTCGTCCTGTGACAGTTTGAACTGGTGCTCTCCACTCTCCCGTCCTGTGACAGTTTGAACTGGTGCTCTCCACTCTCTGTCCTGTGACAGTTTGAACTGGTGCTCTCCACTCTCTGTCCTGTGAAAGTTTGAACTGGTGCTCTCCACTCTCTGTCCTGTGACAGTTTGAACTGGTGCTCTCCACTCTCTGTCCTGTGACAGTTTGAACTGGTGCTCTCCACTCTCTGTCCTGTGACAGTTTGAACTGGTGCTCTCTACTCTCTGTCCTGTGACAGTTTGAACTGGTGCTCTCCACTCTCTGTCCTGTGACAGTTTGAACTGGGGCTCTCCACTCTCCCGTCCTGTGACAGTTTGAACCGGTGCTCTCCACTCTCCCGTCCTGTGACAGTTTGAACTGGTGCTCTCCACTCTCTGTCCTATGACTGATTTGTTACGAATGGGAGTCAGGACTGGCCTTGAGGCCTTGCTGCACCACAATTTATCGAAAGTCTTGCTCATTATGGACTGGCTCGCACCCGTGTCCAGCTCCATTGTCACCGGAAGTCCATTTAATTCAACCTTCAGCATTATCGGGGGTCACTGTGTGGTAAATGTGTGCACCCCACATATCTCTGCCTCCTCAGTCTGAGGCTCTGGTTCATCGCGATCCATTGTGGATCTGTCCTCCTCTGCAACATGGTGGTTTGCAGGATTAGCAGGGTTTGCAGCTCGACTGCACATACGTTGGAGGTGTCCCATTGTTCCACAGCCCTTACAAACATATCCTTTGAAGCGGCATGAATGGAAACAATGATCACCCCCGCAGCACCAACAAGGTGTTAATGGCTTTGCATTCACCATCCTTGATGGTGGACTCTGAGACATCTGTGGACATGCAGCTGCAGGCATGTGAGGCCTGCCCTATAAGTTACGATTCAAAAACAACATTACTTTGTTCACAGTAGTTGCAGCTGAGAGATTTGTTTGGTATTGTCACTGGTGGCGATGAACACTTGGGCTATCGCTATGGCTTTACTCAAGGTTGGGGTCTCTAGTCAAAATTTGCGAAGTATTACTTCATGGCCAATGCCAAGTACAAAGAAGTCCCTGAGCATGTGCTCCAAGTGTCCTTCAAATTCGCAATGTCCTGCAAGGCGTCTTAGCTCAGCGACGTAGCTCACGACTTCCTGGCCTTCAGACCTCTTGTACGTGTAGAACCTGTACCTCGCCATCAGAATGCTTTCCTTCGGGTTTAGATGCTCCCGGACCAGTGTGCACAAATCATCATACGACTTCTCTGTGGGTTTCGCTGGAGCAAGCAGATTTTTCATGAGGCCAGATGTTGGTGCCCTGCAAACGGTGAGCAGGATCACCCTTCGTTTGGCAACATTCGCTTCTCCTTCCAGCTCTTTGGCCAAGAAGTATTGGTTGAGTCGCGCCACGAAGGTTTCCCAATCATTTCCCGCTGAAAATTTCTCTAGGATGCCCACTGTTCTCTGCATCGTTGCGGTGGGATTCGTCATCTGTGTCTCGTCGCCAGTTGTTATGACTTGAATAAAGAATCCGACCAGATACTGTGAGCTCAAAGTAAGGTGTGACTGTAGTCCTTTATTGCAGGTCTCCAGAGTGCCTCTCCAGCCTTTGAGGTCTCCTTATTACTGGTGCTCCCAAGAGATTGTGGGATCCCTTGGGACTCCAGGGGATGAGCCCTCTGATGGTTAAACAAGGTTTTACATATATAACAATTTCCATGGCTGTAATAGAAACATAGAAACATAGAAACATAGAAAATAGGTGCAGGAGAAGGCCATTCGGCCCTTCTAGCCTGCACCACCATTCAATGAGTTCATGGCTGAACATGCAACTTCAGTACCCCATTCCTGCTTTCTCGCCATACCCCTTGATCCCCCTAGTAGTAAGGACTTCATCTAACTCCTTTTTGAATATATTTAGTGAATTGGCCTCAACAACTTTCTGTGGTAGAGAATTCCACAGGTTCACCACTCTCTGGGTGAAGAAGTTTCTCCTCATCTCGGTCCTAAATGGCTTACCCCTTATCCTTAGACTGTGTTCCCTGATTCTGGACTTCCCCAACATTGGGAACATTCTTCCTGCATCTAACCTGTCTAAACCCATCAGAATTTTAAACGTTTCTATGAGGTCCCCTCTCATTCTTCTGAACTCCAGTGAATACAAGCCCAGTTGATCCAGTCTTTCTTGATAGGTCAGTCCCGCCATCCCGGGAATCAGTCTGGTGAACCTTCGCTGCACTCCCTCAATAGCAAGAATGTCCTTCCTCAGGTTAGGAGAGCAAAACTGTACACAATACTTCAGGTGTGGCCTCACCAAGGCCCTGTACACCTGTAGCAACACCTCCCTGCCCCTGGTATTGATGGTGGTTTCTTGCTTACCGATTAACATGTTGTACACTGACTGGTTATCTAAACCTGCCCATCATAAGTAACTGAGTGCTTGGTCAAGCACATTCCCAGGTGCTGGTCATGAAGATCTCCTAATAATTTGGATCTGAATTAATTTGGGATAACTACTCTTGCACCCCACATGATACAATTTTTATCCACTGACAATTCATTCCAACGAACGAAGTATGGATGAATATCTTTCTTTGTCACCTGGTTTGGCCAGCCATTTATGATGTAATCATACACCTTTGACATAACTAGGTCATGTTTGGTTGTTGTACCAATCTCTTCAGCTGTGACTGGCAGTTCATCAATGTATGAAAAATAGAACACTTCTTCCCTATTGTATGTAACTTGTGATGGGGAAGGCAATCTAAATATAGCATTGGCATTACTGTGATCAGCTGATCGTCTGTATTCAATGTTATATGTATATGCTGACAAAATCAAAGCCCATCTCTGCATTTGGGCTGCAGCTAATGTTGGAACTGGGGACTTAGGATGGAGGATTGCTGTCAGGGGCATATGGTCAGGAACGATGATAAACTTATAACCATCCAAGTATTTGTGAAACTTCTTGACCCCAAAAATTAATGCCAAAGCTTCCCTTTCGATTTGCACATAATTACGCTCACTGGCACTGAGAGTGCGTGAAGCAAAAACAATTGGTCTCTCCTCCCCGCTATGTAGTACATGAGAGATCACTGACCCAACTCCATACTGAGAGGCATCACATGCGAGTTTGATCTCCTCAGATATGTCAGAGTGAACTAACATGGTACTCTCTACCAACTGGCTTTTACACTCTTTCAATGCTGCATCGCGTTCTTCTGACCACTTCCAATGGACCTGTTTTTTCAATAGTTCATTCAGTGGATGTAAAACTGTAGCCAAATTTGGTCGGAACTTCCCATAATAGTTCAAAAGACCCAAAATTAATTGAAGTTCAGTGACATTCTTGGGAGTGGGTGCATTTCTGATTGCATCCAGCTTTCCCTTGGTTGGATGTGAACCATCTTTGGCTACTCTGTGTCCAAAGTACTCCATTAAATTTTGAAATAACTCACACTTGTGGGCAGTCACTTATACTCTGTGCTTCTCTAACCATTTGAGCACTTCATTCAATATGTTATTATGGATTTGCCAGTTTGGTGCTGAAATGAGTATGTCATTTAAATAACATACTACTCCTTCAATACCTTGCAAAATCTGGTTCATTACCCCTTGAAATATGGTGGGAGAGGAAGGCACTCCAAATAGTAGCCTATTAAATTGATATTGGCCTAGATGAGTATTTATAGTCAAGCATGACTTGGACTCCTCATCTAGTTCAAGTTGTAAGTAGGCATTTGTGACATCTAACTTTGAGAAAACCTGACCACCTGTCAGCATTGTGAACAAACCTTCTACATTTGGCAATGTATTGGGCAGATTACCCTCTAGAACCTGGTTTACGGTTACTTTATAATCACCACACAACCTTACCTTACCATCGGACTTAGGTACAACAACAATGAACAATGGCGGAAAGATAAAGAGCGCCTAGCCCAACCAGTCTACCCCACACAACTGTGACACCCCTTGCACTAAAACATTATACATTTCACCCCAACCGGAGCCATGTGATCTCCTGGGAGAGGCAAAAACCAGATAAAAACCCAGGCCAATTGGGGGAAAGAAAATCTGGGAAAATTCCTCTCCGACCCATCCAGGCAATTGAAACTAGTCCAGGAGATCACCCTGGCCATATTTGATTCCCTGCAGTACTTACCATTGTATTTGCGCCAGCCAATAAAAGGTCATCCAGTCTAATCCCAATTACCAGCTCTTGGTCTGTAATCCTGCAGGTTACGGCACTGTAAGTGCCCATCCAAGCACTTTTTAAATGTGGTGAGGGTTTCTGCATCCACCACCCTTCCAGGCAGCGAGTTCCAGACCCCCACAACCCTCTGTGTGAAGAAGCCCCCCCTCAAATCCCATCTGAACCTTCCACCAACCGCCTTAATACTATGCCCCCTTGTAATTGACCCTTCCACCAAGGGAAATAGGCCCTTGCTATCCATTATATCCAGGCCCCTCAAAATTTTGTACACCTCAATGAGGTCTCCTCTTAACTTCTTCTGTTCCAGTGAGAACAAATCCAGCCTATCCAATCTGTCCTCATAGCTCAAATTCTCCATTCCAGGCAGCATCATAGTAACTCTCTTCTGCACCCTCTCTAGTGCAATAACGTCCTTCCTATAATACGGTGACCAGAACTGCACGCAGTACTCCAGCTGTGGCCTAACCGGAGTATTATACAATTTAAGCATAACCTCCCTGCTCTTGTATTCTATGCCTTGGCCAATAAAGGCAAACATTCCGTATGCCTTCTTAAGCATCTTATCCAACTGGCCTGCTATTTTCAGGGATCTGTGAACAAGCACTCCAAGGTCCCTTTGTTCATCTGCACTATTAAGTGGCCTACCGCTTAATGTGTATAACCTTTCCTTATTAGCCCTCTCAAAGTGCATTACCTCACACTTCTCTAAATTAAATTCCATTTGTCACTGCTCTGCCCACCTGACCAGTAGATTGATATCCTCCTGCAGTCCGTGACTTTCCTCTTCATTATCAACCACACAACCAATTTTAGTGTCATCTGCAAACTTCTTAATCATACTCCCTATATTCAAATCTAAATCATTGATGTGTACTACAAAAAGCAAGGGACCCAGTACTGAGCCCTGCGGAACCCCACTGGAAACATCTTTCCAGTCACAAAAACATCCATCAACCATTACCCTTTTGCTTCCGACCTCTAAGCCAATTTTGGATCCAACTAGTCACTTTGCCCTGGATTCCATGGGCTTTTACTTTCGTGACCAGTCTACCATGTGGGACCTTATCAAAAGATTTGCTAAAGTCCATATGCACTACATCGTATGCACCACCCTCATCGACCCTCTTAGTTACCTCCTCAAAAAATTCAATCAGGTTAGTCAAACACGATCTTCCCTTAACAAATCCATGCTGACTGACCCTAATTAATCCTTGCCTTTCCAAATGTAGATTTATCCTGTCTTTCAGGATTTTTTCCAATAATTTTCCACCGCTGAGATTAGGCTGACAGGCCTGTAATTACTCAGCCTATCCCTTTCTCCCTTCTTAAGGGTACCACATTAGCAGTCCTCCAGTCCTCCGGCACCATGCCCAAATCCAAAGAGGACTGGAAAATGATGGTCAAGGCCTCTGCTATTTCCTCTTTTATTTTGCTCAATAGCCTAGGATACATTTCATCCAGCCCTGGGGACTTACCTACTTTCAAAGCTGCTAAACCCCTTAATACCTCCTCCCTCACTATGTTTATTTCATCCAGAATATCACACTCCTCCTCGATAGCAATATCTGCATTGCCCCTTTCCTTTGTGAAAACAGATGCAAAGTATTCATTAAGAACCATGCCGACATCTTCCTCCTCCATACAAAGATTACCATCATGGTATCTAATAGGCGCTATCCTTTCTTTAGTTACCCTCTTGATCTTAATATATTTATAGAACATTTTTGGGTTTTCCTTAATTTTACTAGCCAAGAATGTTTCATGCTAGATAGATAGTTAGATAGTGATAATTAGATAATTAGATAGATAGCTAGATAAATAGAGATAGTTAGATAGACAAATAGCTAAACAGGTAGGTTGGTAAGTAGGTATGTATGTAGGTAGACAGGTAAGCAGGTAGACAGGTAGGTAGGTAGACAGGAAGGTAGGTAGACAGACAGACAAACATAGAAATTTGCATAATACTGCAATCTCTACCAACCAGTACAGAATTACACTAGAAGCCTCTTAAAGTAATCAGATGAAAAGGAAGGTATGGTGGGACAGTGTGGTGGAGTTTGGGATCCTGACACTGTCTGCTCTGAGCTCAGTAGTTTTTTTTTCCAATTTCGTTCCAGATCAACTCTAACGCCAAAGATCACTTTGCGCCAATGTGTTTGATCTTAGGCCAAAAGGCCGAGAGGCGAAGTTGCACCGTTCCTGGAAATATTGCAATACCAGGTCGGTGCAAGGAGTGGACGGGGCATGCCCCTGATCCAGCTCCCTGTCCAAAAATCAATTCAATATCATGTCCCCATAGGGGATATTAAACTGATAAGAACAGATACTACACTTGATCTTAGCCAAAAGGCCGAGAAGCGATCAGTAGTTGCCCGTAGTGAACTCACACTGCTCCATTTTGCTGCTCACTGCTGAGCGCTCTCAGTCAGACTGCCTGTCACTTAATCCTCACTGTTCAGTCAGACTGCCTGTCACTCAAGCCTCACTCATTAGTCAGACTGCCTGTCACTCAATCCTCACTCATCAGTCAGACTGCCTGTCACTCAATCCTCACTCGTCAGTCGGACTGTCTGCCACACCATCCTCACTGTTCAGTCAGACTGCCTGTCACTCCATCCTCACTGTTCAGTCAGACTGCCTGTCACTCCATGCTCACTGTTCAGTCAGACTGCCTGTCACACCATCTTCACTGTTCAGTCAGACTGCCTGTCACTCAATCCTCACTGTTCAGTCAGACTACCTGTCATTCCATCCTCACTGTTCAGTCAGACTGCCTGTCACTCAATCCTCACTGTTCAGTCAGACTGCCTGTCATTCCATCCTCACTGTTCAGTCAGACTGCCTGTCATTCCATGCTCACTGTTCAGTCAGACTGCCTGTCACACCATCCTCACTGTTCAGTCAGACTGCCTGTCATTCCATGCTCACTGTTCAGTCAGACTGCCTGTCACTCAATCCTCACTGTTCAGTCAGACTGCCTGTCACTCAATCCTCACTGTTCAGTCAGACTGCCTGTCATTCCATCCTCACTGTTCAGTCAGACTGCCTGTCACTCAATCCTCACTGTTCAGCCAGACTGCCTGTCACTCCATCCTCACTGTTCAGTCAGACTGCCTGTCATTCCATGCTCACTGTTCAGTCAGACTGCCTGTCACTCCATCCTCACTGTTCAGTCAGACTGCCTGTCACTCCATCCTCACTGTTCAGTCAGACTGCCTGTCACACCATCCTCACTGTTCAGTCAGACTGCCAGTCACTCCATCCTCACTGTTCAGTCAGACTGCCTGTCACTCAATCCTCACTGTTCAGTCAAACTGCCTGTCACTCCACCATCACTGTTCAGTCAGACTGCCTGACACTTAATCCTCAATCACCAGCCAAGGGGATGATTGGCTGGTGATTGGTGAGTAGTTTTTCTTTTTCTTTTCTTTATCAGTAAGTAACCTTTTAACATTGTTGTTGTTAATCAGGTTAATCTAAGGGCAAAGTCATGGCAGGAGAGCTCAGAAACGTGTTATGCTCCTCCTGTACTATATGGGAACTCAGGGATGCTTCCGGTGTCCCTGACGACTATGTGTGCGGGAAGTACATCCGCCTGCAGATCATGGTGGACCGCATTATGGAACTGGAGCTGCGGGTGGATTCACTCTGGAGCATCCACGATGCTGTGAATGGCGTGAATAGCACGTTTAGCGAGTTGGTCTTACCGCAGGTAAAGGGTCCACAGCCAGATAGTGAATGGAAGACCAACAGGAAGAACAGTGCAAGGAAGGTAGTGCAGGGATCCCCTGCAGTCATCCCCCTGCAAAATAGATACACCGCTTTGAGTACTCTTGAGGGGGAATGACTCATCAGGGGAGAGCAGCAGCAGCCAAGTTCATGGCACCGTGGGTGGCTCTGCTGCACAGGAGGGCAGGAAAATGAGTGGGAGAGCGATAGTGATAGGGGATTCAATTGTAAGGGGAATAGATAGACGTTTCTGCGGCCGCAACCGAGACCCCAGGATGGTATGTTGTCTCAGAACGGGTGCAGGACATTCTGAAACTGGAGGGTGAACAGCCAGTTGTCGTGGTGCATGTAGGTAGCAATGAAATAGGTAAAAAACGGGATGAGGTCCTACGAGATGAATTTAAGGAGCTAGGAGTTAAATTAAAAAGTAGGACCTCAAAAGTAGTAATCTCAGGATTGCTACCAGTGCCACGTGCTAGTCAGAGTAGGAATCGCAGGATAGCTCAGATGAATACGTGGCTTGAGCAGTGGTGCAGAAGGGAGGGATTCAAATTCCTGGGGCATTGGAACCGGTTCTTGGGGAGGTGGGACCAATACAACCCGGCCAGTCTGCACCTGGGCAGGACCGGAACCAATGTCCGAGGGGAAGTGTTTGCTCGTGCTGTTGGGGAGGAGTTAAACTAATATGGCAGGCAGATGGGAACCAATGCAGGGAGACAGGGGGAAATAAAATGGAGTCAGAAGCAAAAGATAGAAAGGAGAATAGTAAAAGTGGAGGGCAGAGAAACCCAAGGCAAAAAACAACAAAGGCCACAATACAGCAACATTCTAAAGGGGCAAAGTGTGTTAAAAAGACAAGCCTGAAGGCTCTGTGCCTCAATGCGAGGAGTATTCGGAATAAGGTGGATGAATTAACTGCGCAGATAGCAGTTAATGGATATGATGTGATTGGCATCACGGAGCCATGGCTCCAGGGTGACCAAGGCTGGGAACTCAACATCCAAGGGTATTCAGCATTTAGGAAGGATAGACAGAAAGGAAAATGAGGTGAGGTGGCGTTGCTGGTTAAAGAGGAAATTAATGCAATTGTAAGGAAAGACATTAGCTTGGATGATGTGGAATCGGTATGGGTGGAGCTAGAGAATACAAAAGGGCAGAAAACGCAGTGGGAGTTGTGTACAGGCCAGCAAATAGTAGCAGTGAGGTTGGGGACAGCATCAAACAAGAATTAAGGGATGTGTGCAATAAAGGCACGGCAGTAATCATGGGCGACTTTAATCTACATGTTGATTGGGCTAACCTAACTGGTAGCAATGCGATGGAGGAGGATTTCCTGGAGTGTATTAGGGATGGTTTTCTAGACCAATATGTCGAGGAACCAACCAGAGAGCTGGCCATCCTAGACTGGGTGATGTGTAATGAGAAGGGACTAATTAGCAATTTTTTTGT
This sequence comes from Pristiophorus japonicus, assembly GCF_044704955.1. Lineage (NCBI taxonomy): Eukaryota > Metazoa > Chordata > Chondrichthyes > Pristiophoridae > Pristiophorus > Pristiophorus japonicus. The sequence continues at coordinate 85,065,322 of NC_091990.1, forward strand.
GCGAGGCCCCTTGGGGAAGAGTGACCATAACATGGTAGAATTCTTTATTAAGATGGAGAATGACGCAGTTAATTCAGAAACTAGGGTCCTGAACTTAAGGAAAGGTAACTTTGATGGTATGAGGCGCGAATTGGCTAGATTAGACTGGCAAATGATACTTAAAGGGTTGACGGTGGATAGGCAATGGCAAACCTTTAAAGATCATATGGATGAACCTCAACAATTGTACATCCCTGTCTGGAGTAAAAATAAAACGGGGAAGGTGGCTCAACCGTGGCTAACAAGGGAAATTAAGGATAGTGTTAAATCCAAGGACGAGGCATATAAATTAGCCAGAAAAAGCAGCAAACCTGAGAACTGGGAGAAATTTAGAATTCAACAGAGGAGGACAAAGGGTTTGATTAAGAGAGAGAAAATAGAGTATGAAAGGATGCTTGCCGGGAACATAAAAACTGACTGCAAAGGATTCTATAGATATGTGAAGAGAAAAAGATTAGTGAAGACAAAAGTAGGTCCCTTGCAGTCAGATTCGGGTTAATTTATAATGGGGAACAAAGAAATGGCAGACCAATTGAACAAACACTTTGGTTCTGTCTTCACGAAGGAAGATACAAATAACCTTCCGGATGTACTAGGGGACCGAGGATCTAATGAGAAGGAGGAACTGAAGGATATCCTTATTAGACAGGAAATGGTGTTAGGGAAATTGATGGGCTTGAAGGCCGATAAATCTCCGGGGCCTGATAACCTACATCCCAGAGTACTTCAGGAAGTGGCCCTAGATATAGTGGATGTATTGGTGATCATTTTCCAACAGTCTATCGACTCTGGATCAGTTCCTATGGACTGGAGGGTGGCTAATGTAACACCACTTTTTAAAAAAGGAGGGAGAGAGAAATCGGGTAATTATAGACCAGTTATAGCCTGACAGCAGTGGTGGGGAAAATGTTGGAATCAATCATTAAGCATGAAATAGCAGCTTATTTGGAAAGCAGTGACAGTATTGGTCCAAGTCAGCATGGATTTATGAAAGGGAAATCATGCTTGACAAATCTTCTGGAATTTTTTGAGCATGTAACTAGTAGAGTGGATAAGGGAGAACCAGTGGATGTGATGTATTTGGACTTTCAAAAGGCTTTTGACAAGGTCCCACACAAGAGATTGTTGTGCAAAATCAAAACACATGGTATTGGGGGTAATATACTGCATTGATAGAGAACTGGTTGGCAGACAGGAAGCAGAGAGTCGGGATAAACGGGTTCTTTTCAGAATGGCAGGCAGTGACTAGTGGAGTGCCACAGGGCTCAGTGCTGGGACCCCAGCTCTTTACAATATACATTAATGATTTAGATGATAAAATTGAGTGTAATATCTCCAAGTTTGCAGATGACACTAAACTGGGTGGCGGTGTGAGCAGTGAGGAGGACACTAAGAGGCTGCAGGGTGACTTGGACAGGTTAGGCGAGTGGGCAAATACATGGCAGATGCAGTATAATGTGGATAAATGTGAGGTTATCCACTTTGGGGGCAAAAAACACAAAGGCAGAATATTATCTGAATGGTGGCAGATTAGGAAAAGGGGTGGTGCAGCGAGACCTGGGTGTCATGGTTCATCAGTCACTGAAAGTTGGCATGCAGGTACAGCAGGCGGTGAAGAAGGCAAATGGTATGTTGGCCTTCATAGCTAGTAGATTTGAGTATAGGAGCAGGGAGGTCTTACTGAAGTTGTACAGGGCCTTGGTGAGGCCTCACCTGGAATATTGTGTTCAGTTTTGATCTCCTAATCTGAGGAAGGACGTTCTTGTTATGGAGGGAGTGCAGTGAAGGTTCACCAGACTGATTCCAGGGATGGCTGGACTGTCATATGAGGAGAGACTGGATCAACTGGGCCTTTATACACTGGAGTTTAGAAGGATGAGAGGAGATCTCATAGAAACATGTAAGATTCTGACGGGACTGGACAGGTTAGATGCGGGAAGAATGTTCTCGATGTTGGGGAAGTCCAAAACCAGGGGACAGAGTCTTACAGGATAAGGGGCAAGCCATTTGGGACTGAGATGAGGAGAAACTTCTTCACTCAGAGAGTTGTTAACCTGTGGAATTCCCTGCCGCAGAGAGTTATTGATGTCAGTTCATTGAATATATTCAAGAGCAAGTTAGATATGGCCCTTACGGCTAAAGGGATCAAGGGGTATGGAGAGAAAGCAGGAAAGGGGTACTGAAGGAATGATCAGCCATGATCTTATTGAACGGGGGTGCAGGCTCGAAGGGCCGAATAGCCTGCTCCTACTCCTATTTTCTATGTTTCTATGATCAGTCAGGCTGCCTGTCAATCCATCCTCACTGTTCAGCCAGACTGCCTGTCACTCAATCCTCACTGTTCAGTCAGACTGCCAGTCACTCAATGCTCACAGTGCAGTCAGACTGCCTGTCACTCAATCCTCACGGTGCAGTCAGACTGCCTGTCGCTCAATGCTCACACTGCAGCCACTTGTTGCTCGACACGTCCATCCTGGTGAAGGCTCCACCTTCCCAGGTCAACAGGAAAGTGAACAGACTCCTGGTCACACAGTTGGATCATTCTTGACTGTCATTCAGCTTTTTATCGATCGCCAATATTTTTGTAACTAATAAAGTGTTCCAAGAAAATGAAAAAAAGACATTTTACTTGAGGCTTCGATAATTGTTGCCGTCGGTTTTGTGTAGCGGTATCCTGGAGATCAATCTTCAATTCCTGGCGGCTCCAGGACTGCCCTGGGGAGTTGGCGGCCCTATCTACGACCCCGGAATAATCTCCAGCTCAGAGCTGAATGAAAGGATGGAATGGCTTCTAACAATTAGACTGGAATAGCACGGAAGTGTGTCTCTTCATTGGCTTCAAAGCACTCTGGGGCGACCTGAGGTTGTGAAAGGCGCTATATAAATGCAAGTCTTTCTCTCGCAGTTTTTCTGCTCGAGTGAGCCACAAGCGGTTTAGTCCAGAAATCTGATAATTCGTCTCATCTAATCAGCCAAATGTTGCTGCCACTTTCACCCGCTGTGACAGGAAGATGTGCTCCCTCTGCCAACCATACACACACTCCGCGAGTCAGGCCTGACATGCAGGACCAGTTGAAAAACCCCAGGACAAAAAGTGCTTCAAACAAGCCATTTTTTCCCCCATCCTTATTTCTGCAGCCTGCCTCCTGCCAAGCTGTAGTCATCATCATTGCTTTGTCGCTCCCAAGCTGCAACCAGGTTTTGTCTTCTATCTGCAGTAGTTCCTCGGGGCGGAGGGAGGCGGGGCGGGGGGGGGGGCAAAGTGTTGATCGGGGACCCCACTGCCTAAGGCAGTGTGCAAGTGTTTGTCAAGGCTCTCCGCATTCATACATGGGGCCGTTTCGCAGCTTCCGCCTGGTCATTTCATCACCGAGCTATTCCACCCCAGTTCTCAGTCGATTTAGGAAGGATAGTCAATTTCAAAACCACATTAGGAACACTTGCATTTATATATTGCCTTTCGCGACCTCAGGCATCCCAAAGCGCTTTACAGACAATGAAATACGTTTGAAATTGAGTCACTGTTGTAATGTAGCAAACATGATATATTTCATATTTTATATTTTGAATCAGTCTTTACAGTAGAGGACAATAAAAATATCCCAACAGTGGATCGTCAAGGGGTACAGGAGGTGGTACTCTGTAAGATAATGGGACTAAAGGTGCATAAATCCCCTGGACTTGATGGCTTGCATCCTAGGGTCTTAAGAGAAGTAGCGGTAGGGATAGTGGATGTATTGGCTGTAATTTACCAAAATTCCCTGGATTCTGGAGAGGTCCCAGCAGATTGGAAAACTGCAAATATAATGCCCCTATTTAAAAAAGGAGGCAGACAAAAAGCAGGAAACTACAGACCAGTTAGCTTAACATCTGTGGTTGGGAAAATGTTGGAGTCCATTATTAAAGAAGCAGTAGCAGGACATTTGGAAAAAATATAATTCAGTCAGGCAGAGTCAGCATGGATTTATGAAGAGGAAGTCATGTTTGACAAATTTGCTGGAGTTTTTTGAGGATGTAACGAACAGGGTGGATAAAGGGGAACCAGTGGATGTGAGGTATTTGGACTTCCAGAGGGCATTTGACAAGGTGCCACATAAAAGGTTGCTGCACAAGATAAAAATTCACGGGGTTGGGGGTAATATATTAGCATGGATAGAGGATTGGCTAACTAACAGAAAACAGAGAATCGGAATAAATGGTTCATTCTCGGGTTGGCAATCAGTAACTAGTGGGGTGCCGCAGGGATCAGTGCTGGGACCCCAACTATGTACAATCTAAATTAATGACTTGGAAGAAGGGACCGAGTGTAATATAGCCAAGTTTGCTGATGATACAAAGGTGGGAGGAAAAGCAATGTGTGAGGAGGACACAAAAAATCTGCAAAAAGGACATAGACAGGCTAAGTGAGTGGGCAAAAATTTGACAGATGGAGTATAATGTTGGAAAGTGTGAGGTTATGCACTTCGGCAGAAAAAAATCAAACAGCAAGTTATTATTTAAATGGAGAAAAATTGAAAAGTGCTGGAATTCAGCGGGACCTGGGGGTACTTGTGCATGAAACACAAAAGGATAGTATGCAGGTACAGCATGTGATCAGGAAGGCCAATGGAATCTTGGCCTTTATTGCAAAGGGGATGGAGTATAAAAGCAGGGACGTCTTACTACAGTTACGCAGGGTATTGGTGAGGCCACACCTGGAGCACTGCATACAGTTTTGGTTTCTATATTTAAGAAAGGATATACTTGCTTTGGAGGCAGTTCAGAGAAGGTTCACTAGGTTGATTCTGGAGATGAGGAGGTTGACCTATGAGGAAAGGTTAAGTAGGTTGGGCCTATACACATTGGAATTCAGAAGAATGAGAGGTGATCTTATCGAAACGTATTAGATTATGAGGGGGCTTGACAAGGTAGATGCAGAGAGGATGTTTCCACTGATAAGGGAGATTAGAACTAGGGGGCATAATCTTAGAATAAGGGACCGCCATTTAAAACTGAGCTGAGGAGGAATTTCTTCTCTCAGAAGGTTGTAAATCTGTGGAGTTCGCTGCCTCAGAGAGCTGTGGAAGCTGGGTCATTGAATAAATTTAAGACAGAGATAGACAGTTTCTTAACTGATAAGGGAATAAGGGGTTATGGGGAGCGGGCAAGGAAGTGGACCTGAGTCCATGATCGAATCAGCCATGATTGTATTAAATGGCGGAGCAGGCTCGTGGGGCCATATGGCCTACTCCTGCTCCTATTTCTTATGTTCTTATATTCTTATGTTCAATGTGTGCACAGTTAGCTGCCATAAACAGCAACGTGATAATGACCAGATAATCTGTTTTAGTGAGGTTGGTTGAAGGATAAATATTGGCCAGGATGCAAGGGAGAATTTCCCTGTTCTTCTTTGAAAGAGTGCCATGGGATCTTTTACACACTTCAGAGAGGGCAGATGACACCTCCGACAGTACAGCATTTTGTGGTGATGTGATGTGATTGTGATGTGATGTGCTGTCTTTGATGCATAAATTGTGAGGCATCGGGGAGGGGAAGAGTTACCTGGACACTTGGATCCAGGAGGCAGTCACAACCCTTAGGTTCGGTAGTGGTATCTGGTTAGTGATCGGGGACAGGAGGGTGTGACTGCAACTCATGTAGGTAAGGGGACCCCGGTGCAGTGCTGGAGGAACCTCAGCCTTTGCCTTTATCCAACAACTATGAGCTTCTTACTGCCTGTGTGGTTGAGGGAAAATCCTGCAGGATGGATGAGCAAGCTGACCATGGCACAGGGGACCATTCAAGTGGGGGAAGTGAAAGAGAATGTAGTTGTGGTAGGGGACAATATAGTCAGAGGGAGAAACACTGTTCTCTGCAGCTGCGACCGAGAGTCCCAAAGGTTGTGTTGCCTGCCTGGTGCCCGGGTTAAAGACATCTCCTCACGGCTGGAGAAGAACTTAGTGTGGGAAGGGGAGAATCCAGTTGTCGTGGTCCATGGAGGAACCAATGACATAGGTAGAACTAGAAATGAGGTGCTGCTGAGAGAGCTGGAGGAGTTGGCTTCCAAATTAAAGAGCAGAACCTCAAAGGTAATCATCATCATCATCATCATTATCCTAGGCAGTCCCTCGGAATCGAGGAAGACTTGCTTCCACTCCTGAAATGAGTTCTTTGGTGGCTGAACAGTCCAATATGAGAGCCACACACTCTGTCACAGGTGAGACAGATAGTCATTGAGGGAAAGGGTGGGTGGGACTGGTTTGTCACATGCTCTTTCCACTGTCTGCGCTTGACTTCTGCATGCTCTTGACGTTGAGATTCGAGGTGCTCAGCGCCCTCTCAGATGCACTTGGATAATAAAGGATGAGATAAAGACAGCAGCAAGAAAGGATCTTAGCTCAGTTTGGGTGGAGCTAAGAAACAGCAAGAGGCAGAAAACTTTGGTGGGAGTTTTTTATAGGAACCCAAACAGTAGTGGTAATGTAGCGCAGAGTATAAATCAGGAAATTAGAGGTGCATGTAACAAAGGTGATCCAGTAATCATGGGGGACTTTAATCTACATAGACGCTGGGAAAACCAAAAATGCAGCAATAGTGTGAAGGACGAATTCATGGAATGCATACAAGATGGTTTTCTAGATCAGTATGTGGAGGAATTGGATGAGGCATACAAGGCTAGATTTTACACTTTTATAGAGATCACCCAAAAATGGGCATTATTTCCGGCGTGGGTGGTAAAAAAGAGTTTTCAGATCACCGGCTTGTCGCCCATTCTCAAAGCCCCTCGTCTCCATTTTTTAAATTGGGCGTTACCGCGAGCGATATGAAATGGGCGGTAGCGTTAAATCTCTCTGACCTTCTGCTGTAAAGTGTCGCTGTCCTTAGCAACGACATGGCAACGCTCTATTCCCGCGATTCAGGAGGTCAAGAGTCACCATGACATGCGCGGAAGAGGAGACAGAGAGAGAGGGAACTGAGAGGGACTGAAGGCATGCGTGGGTGTGGTGTGGCTGCTTTGGGAGGAAGGCGGGAGAGTTTAGAGCTTTAGAGCAAATAGGGAAACAAAAATTAGCTGTTACCAGCCAGATATTTGCCCGAATTTGGCCTATAATGGAGGGAGAGGAGGAGGCATCACAGCACGCTGTGGAGACTGATGCTGGCGAGAGCAGTGAGGTGGGAGAGGAGCACATTGGAGGGCGCAAAAGAGCCAGGAGGATCTCGGACGAGGCGCCTCCCTCCTGCAGGAGGTCGAGTTACGCTGGGGTGATTTGACCCAGGGAGGGGGTGGGAAGCCCACCCCAAAGGCCTACCAGAAGATATGAGCTGAGATGGTGACCAACGAGATGTGTGAGGGCAACCAATGCCGCAAATGATGGAACGACCTTGTGGGATCCGTAAGATTAAGTTTTACATTTATTTACATGTACTTACGTATTTATATAATTTGATTTGTAAGAGTCATGAGTGACTATCATCAGATGTGAGGTTTTGCACTTTTACCGGGAATGTTTTAGTCAAAGCCTGCGATCACGGTGCACGTTTTTAGGTAAAGAATGATAATGATCATAATATTCATGATTACATCTGTCGGTTATGTGTTGTATGAATCTCTGTGACAGTACCTAATAATTATATCATGTAATGATCTCATGCCATGTCGTCCTGTCACCTTTTACAGAAGAAGCTATCGACGATGAGCTCCGCGCAGAGGCGAACGGGTGGGGGCGCACCAATCCCCAGCGACATCACTGAGATGGAGGAGCGGCTGCTCACAATTGTGGGGAAGCACCCCCAGACGGCCACGCAAGCATCTGCAGACCCCGAAGTGAAGCGACGTGAGTAAAGTTTACACCATTGTGGATGTAAAGTCAATAGATGCCACACCCAGTCACATCCGAACAATCACCTATGATAGATGATTTCTAAAATTGTCCTAGAAATAATGCTGGCCTCATGAGAATCATTGCAATGCAGAATGTGTTGATGGTCATGAAATGTGACGTCTGTGATATTTTGATAGCGGTGGTGCTTTTGTCGTGTATATACTGTTTGTAGCACTGGACTCACCTTGTGACCCTAGCACCCCCTTCTCCTCTCATAACCTCATTTGTATTTTGCAGCTCAGCCAGCAGCGCGGCCCCAGGCAAGACCACAGAGGCCAGAGGCCGGACGATTCTACATCTGGTGCTGAGGAGCTCTGATTCTCGCCCATCAATCCGCTGGGTCTGTTCTCTACGGATGATAGCGCGGACTTCGAGGAACCTGCATTGCCACGCTCCAGAAACCATTCCACAGCAAGGCTATCTAGTGCTCCTCCGGTCATTCCCGCCTCCACTCTGGAGGTACCGGTCCCAAGCACCTCATCACAGGGCACCCCATTTGTCCCGAGGACGGTGCCGACCCCGCGGAAGTTTCGTGGACGCGGCAGGTCTGGTCCATGAGCGCCACCTGAGAGTGGAGAGATGGTACAGTTGTCCAGGAGGACTGTAGACATTGGTGACCAGATCCTCGATGCATTGGGGGGCATATCCCGACAGCTGGCCACCATGACTGAGTACGTTCCGTGAATAGCGGAATCTCTGGAGGCAATAGCCAGGAACACTGCTGGCACAGGTCTCCCAGTGGTCCCGGAGCACGGCACTCCACCCCTAGGTTCCACACCACCATGGCGAATGACAGATGAGAGGCAGGACCAAGATCCTGCTTCTGGATCAGAGAATATTCCCCCCTCAACACCCCCCACTCCTGTATCCATCCAACCATCGTCTCTGCCTTCATCCCCCCCCAATGAGGCACCGCCTGAGGAGCTCTTCGGCCAGGCGGCATGGAGCGAGGATGGGAAGGGGTAGAGGTGGGGAGAAGAAGGGGAGGGAGGAAGAAAAGTAAGGTGCATGTCCACAGATGATGGCTGTATTATATCTCCATCTGGGTGTATGCAACTTGTTGTAATGTATGGGGGGAAGGGGGCCACCCTCCTGCTTTGCCTTTGTATTTGTTGCTGGACATGTTGACCATGATGTCAATGGTCGAAAAAGTGGGGTGTGGGCGGTGGTGGGATGTTATTGGCTGTGTTACTTATGATTTCAGACCAATGTTGGTATTAAATTTTTGTTGTTGAACATAATCTTGTGGCGTATTGTCTCAGATAGCTGGGCCATTACACACTGGTGATTCCTTACATACAACTTAACTTCAAACAACGTAAAATTTAACTGGCACCAAGGTGATGGGCACCATTGATGTCTGAGCTGCACACACAACAGTGTGTCAGCATTGTCACTCACAGCAACATTCTTTCAGGCAAATTGTTCAGTTATGAGCTCCCGACATAAGAGTCTTGCAGCTATGTAGCCGCCACGGGCCCTTTCCTGCGGTCTGGAGTGGGGGCGTGGGCATGGTTGCTTAGCCAGCCTGATTGTCTGGCCCTAGCTCAGCATCCAGCCCCGTGTCCTCCTCTTCCTCTCTCTCCTGAGGTAGAGCATCAATCCCTTCTGGCAATTCTTGGCCCCTACTGATAGCCAGGTTGTGCAGCATGGAGCACACAACCACAAATTTAGCTACTTGCTCAGGGTGGTATTGTATTGTGCCTCCTGAGTGGTCCAGGCATCTGAAGTGTTGCTTAAGCCCAGTTATTGTTTTCTGGACCATATTGCGTGTGTCTCTGTGGCTCTGGTTGTATCGCTTCTCGGCCTCGGTGTGGGTGTCACACAGGGGGGTCATCAGCCAGGTGGCTAGGCCATATCAGTTGTCACCAAGCACCCAGCATTGTTCTTGTGCCTGACACTTAAACAGAAACAGCGCTCTCACGCAGGATGTGAGCCTCATCGAAGCTGTCTGGACATTTGGCAGTCACTGCCATTATGATCTGGTTGTGGTCGACAACTAGTTGGACCTTCAGGGAGGGAAATCCTTTTCTATTACGAGAAAGCTCCAGGTCCTGAGAAGGTGCCCGCATGGCGATGTGAGTGCACTGTATTGCTCCCTGCACCCTGGGGAACTTAACAATGCGGTAGAAGGCTCCAGCCCTGTCAGTCTGAGCCTTTGTTATCATGGGGAAGCTGATAAAGTCCATCCTACGCGTGTACAGGGCCTCCATGACCTGTCTAATGCAGCGATGGGTGGCATGGTGAGACAGAGGGGAAACCTCGATCGCGGAGGCCCGAAAGGAACCGGACGCGTAGAAAGACAGTGCTGCGGTGACCTTGACCTCGACCGACACTGATGTCCTGATGGCAGGCTGCATATGCGGCCTGAGGAGCTCGCATATTACATTGATCACCATCTTGTGGAAGCGCAGTCTCCGAAGGCAGGTGTGCTCGGACACGACAGGTAAGACCTCTTTTCCCTGTAAGTGCGGGGTGTGTATGGTCTGGACCTCCTCCTCATTCTGGCATGTCTTAAATTGGGCACATAATGATGTGCATCACACATTGAGCCATCTGCACTCTGCAGCATCTGCGTATTAATTGATGCAGGCTGAGAAATGGCTGGCCCCATTGCAATGAAAGTATAATTTCCTCACTAAAATAAACCTACATTAAACCCCCAATAGTCCAGAGTCTGAAAATATGTCTGCTGAGCTGGTCACTTCATCTGAGCAGAACTGCAGAGTCAATCCAAACTCCCCTAAGTTGAAGCAGCCTTTAGAATGAAGCGACCTGCGATTTAAAAAATGGCGCTCACACCGCTGTGATTCGTTCAGAACAGTTCCACTTTTTCTGAGCGGTGCTTTGGGCGAGCGATATTGTGGGCAAGATGTGCGCGAGGTAGTGAAAGTGATGCTGGGCGATCTCCTGGGCATTAGTTTCGGCAAATGTGATCTTTACGACAGAAAGAAGTGGGCGGTCAGTTTATTGAATCTCGGCATTAATTACGTGCAGCAACTAATACTGGGCGATATTATGGGCATTGATTTTGAGGATATAACGAGCAGGGTGGATAAAGGAGAACCTGTGGATGTGGGGCATTTGGATTTCCAGAAGGCATTCGATAAGGTGTTACATAAAAGGTTACTGCGCAAGATAAGAGCTCACGGGGTTGGGGGTATTATATTAGTGGATTGGCGGATAGAGGATTTCCAGAGCCTTAATATCACCCACCATGTGAGGAGACCAAAACTGACACAGTATTCCAAGTGAGGCCTGACTAAGGTCTTGTACAAGGACAAAACATTATATAAGGGCTAGAATTTTCTAACAGCCCGCCAGCGCCCGATTACCACCCAAAAGACTGCTATGATTCCCAAGATTATCGCCAACGAAAACTTCCCCCAAAAAATGTAAAAATCTGCCGAGCGAAAAACATGGGCGTTGCACCCCTATTCTGGGAGGGAAAGTGGAATTTAGGGTCGATTGTGTGGTTCCTAAAGAAAATTTACCCCGAGGCTGCGGGTTGGGCCTAGCAGCAGAAAAACACTAAAAATAATTTTTTTTACAACATCACATAAAAAAATCATTAAAATATTCTCAAGATCCTTTTAAACTAAATCACCACAGCAGATTTTTAAAATAATGAGTAAAAAACCAATCACTTACCTTTTTCTTGCAAAGCTACTCACCTAGCGCCCAGCTCCGCTGATCTTCGTGGGCGATTTTTTTTCATACTTACTACGGATCACCGCTGAGCCAAACATCGCGTGATGTGGAGTATGACAAAGACACTCAACACAGGCCTGTTGTGGAGAAAAGAATTGTTTAATTGCTTGATCAATGGAGACGCAGTCTACACCAGTTCCTTAATTGGATGCCTTCCCAACCGTTCTCATCTAACACTTCAGGAGCTGCTTCTTTTATACAGAATTCTTTGCAAAGTCATCATTTACATTATCATTGGTCAGTCTTTCTACAGTGTGACAATTTTTTTCGCTTTGTTACAGATTGTTTAATTTCAACTTTGTTAATTGTTCCACATCCTCCTTGAACATATGTATCCTGTATCCTGCCTCCTGCCACTAACAGGAATCTATTTCTTAGTTCTGAATAACAACAGGAAGCCACTTCGTAGGCCGACGACATTAGCTCTGACTAACAGAAATTGCACCTGCTAATTTCGCCACATCAGCAAATTGTGTTTTTGCCGTCCTTATCTAAAATGTGTTTAACTCTTTAATTTCCGCTTCATCGCACCAGGGTGATCTGATGACGGTGCACGCCGGCGGCCCACTACCCAGCGGTACCTCGAAACCACCGGCATAACTGAGGTCGGGAATTTCTTGCTCACCTGGTTATCGCCCACAATGGCCAATACCGCCCAGAAACCGAGCGGTGAGCCAATGGAAATTCTAGCCCTATGCCTCATCTTATACTCCATTGTCCTATGGATACACCCCAACACCCTATTTGCTCTAGCTATCGCTGCATGGCATTGCTCGTTGTACCTTTAAGGATGTATGCACTAGAATGGCCAAATTTCTTTCTATCTCCACCCTTTCCTTGGAGGGTGTATGAATGTTGAGCGTTCTCCCTGCCCACATGCATAACACTGCACTTATCTAAGTTAGACATCATTTTCCAGTCATGAGCCCAGTCTCTCCACACATTAAGATTTGTCTGAATCTGACAAGCCTCTTCTACAGTTCTGGTACTCTCACAGATTTTGGTATCATCTGCAAATTTGCAAATTGTGCCGCCAACCCCTGAATCCAGATCATTGATAAAAAGTCAAAAGCAACGGTCCCAACACTGATCCCTGCGGGACACCACTGGTGACCGGTCTCCAAACAGATCCAAGTCCATCTATAACTGCTCTTTGCCTGCATCCTGCCACACAGTTCTGTATCCAGCTCAATGGCCCCAAGTTTCCACATGATTTGCTCCTGATTTTTAGCAGCAACTGGTGTAGAACGGAGTATCTTAGAAATCGGAATTCTCCACATTTAGTTTGCTCCAGTTCTAGTCAGTTAGAACAGTTTCACTTTGGAACAGAATTTTTTTTTCAAAAGGGGGCGTGTCCGGCCACTTACGCCTGATTTCAAAGTTTTGTGAGTGAAAATTTACTCCAAACTAACTTAGAATGGAGTAAGTGAAGATTTTTGTATGCTCGAAAAAACCTTGTCTACACTTTAGAAAATCAGGCGTAGGTTACAAATTAGATGTAGGGAACGAGGTGGGGGGGGAGGGGGGGGAAGGGAAGTCATTAAATTCTACAATCAATCCTTAGTTATACTTATACAAATATTATACAAATAAATCCAACCTGAATAAAAATTTATAAGCAAAGAAAAGATTAAATAAACCATGTTCCTACCTGTGTGAAAGTGCTTCAGGCAGGCCTTTCATGTTGGAGACAAGCAGCGGTGTGGCGTCAGTGTCTCGACGGCAGCGGCAGCAAGCCTTGAGCTGAGCTGCAGTGCTTGAGGCAGGCCTTCATTCTCTTCGTGGCTGGCCACGAAGAATCAGCACCGGACGGACCCGAGGCCATTCGGCCATGAGATATCAGCGGCATCAGTGGCTGTCTGGCAGCCGAAGAATCAGCGGACCAATGTGAGGCCATTCAGCCATCAGATAGCAGCGGTGTCAGTGGCTGGCCGGCAGCCGAAGAATCAACGCAGGACACACGCAGCTCATTAAGGTTCTTGAGGCCATTCGGCCACGCTTTAGAGGCGGCGTCAGTGGCTGACCGGCAGCCGAAGATACAGCAGCGGACGGACGTGAGGCCATTCGGCCATAGGATATCAGCGGCATCAGTGGCTGGCCGGCAGCCGAAGATACAACAGCAGCCTTCGAGCTGTGAGGGGGACTGAGGCCATTTGGACAGGGAGAGGCAGCCACATCGACAGTTTTATATTTAAATTTGCAGAATGGGTGCTGCATTGTCAACACTACGTATTATTGCAAAGTTGAATTGGCACTCTTATTTCTCCAAACACACAGTCCTTAATTTGCATGTACCAATGCAGCACCAGTTCTGCAAGTTTAGCAGTGAAAAGCTGAACTCACTGATTTCAGCAGGTGATTTATTCAGCAGTGCTGCTAAAAGCACTCCCTCACACACAGAAATATCAAAAAAAATTAAATTACAAGCCTTTGCAGGGGTCCAAGAAACAAATCTTCACTTTTTCTGCAGTATTTTTTAAAATGGCCGAGTGCCAATGTTTGTGTGAGACTGCGCATGCGCGCATGCTCCAACGCGCACGCGCAGGGTTGCCGGCACCACGAAGGCTAATTTAAATTGTACCCAGCCCCTGCTACTTAGAAAATCGGCGCGAGTGTTAGGCTCCGCCCCCTGCTGCGAAGAGCGCGCCGCGCCAAGCAGACATCGAGCTCCAAGGAGCTCGAGAATATCGGACTTTTTTTTAGGCGCATTTCGGCGTGAAAAACAGGCGCCCAGCTCAGAGGTGCGCCGTTTCCGCCGCGGGACGAAACTTGGGGCCACTATATTTCCACGAATACCAGAGGCGTTCGATACCAGAGAAGCCTCTTATGTGGTATCTTGTCAAAAGCTTTTTGGAAATCGAAGTAGACAATGTCTACTGGGCTTCACTCATCCACCAACTTCGTAACTTTTCAAAAAATATAATTAGATTTGTGAGACATGACCTCTTTTTATGAAGCCATGTTGGGTGTCCCTAATATGTCGCTCCTGATCCATGTATTCATATATTGCATCCCTTATGATTCTTTCAAACATTTTACCTATTACTGATATTAAACCGATGGGCCTATAGTTACCCGGGCCTGCCTTTTTTAACACGGGACTACATTAAGAACATAAGAAATAGGAACAGGAATAGGCCATATGGCCCCTCGAGCCTGCTCCGCCATTCAATAAGATCATGGCTGATCTGATCATGGACTCAGCTCCACTTCCCTGCCCACTTCCCATAACCCCTTATCATTTAAGAAACTGTCTATTTCTGTCTTAAATTTATTCAATGTCCCAGCTTCCACAGCTCTCTGAGGCTGTGAATTCCACAGATTTACAACCCTCTGAGAGAAGAAATTTCTCCTCATCTCAGTTTTATATGGGCGGCCCCTTATTCTAAGATCATGCCCTCTAGTTCTAGTCTCCCCTATCAATGGAAACATCCTCTCTGCATCCACCTTGTCAAGCCCCTTCCAATGTGTAGGAACCATTCCAGAGTGCAGTGAGCTATTAAAAATACAGGCCAGGAGCTCGCACAGCACATGTCCCATCTCCCGGAGGACCTTCGGGTGGATATCATCCAGCCCTGCTGCTCTATCTATTGTCAAGTTCTTAATTGTTTCTAAAACAATGTTATCTATGTTAATTTTACTAGTAGTAAAACTGCTATTATTAAATTCTAATATTTGAGCATCAATTTTAAGGGTGAATACTGATGCAAAGTACTCAATTAGTATTTCCACCATTCTTAGTGAGTCCTTTGTAACCTGTCCTTGAACACCCTTCAGTGGCGCAATACAGTCTTTGATAGTTCTCTGAGTCTTCACATAACTAAAATAGCTCTTCCCATTACAGCCACAGTTGTCCAAAATCCATTTTTCCATTAGTATTTTTGCTGATCTAATAGCAGCTTTAGTTTTCTTAAGTTGTTTTTTGTATTCAACCCTATTTATTTAAATGTTAAATTTATTTAATTTATAGAAACATTTCTGTTTACTTCTTATTTGTCTTTGTACCTAGTCAGTCAGCCACCTTGGTTTTTCTTACCATATTTCCTTCTTTTGATTTTGGGTACATGTTTGTTTTCCACATTTTTAATCTGATTCTTAAAAACTTTCCATTTAATTTCAACATCGGTTGCATCACCACCGAGGAGGGTTGCCAATTTACCCTTTTACTCAAATCATCTGTCGTTTTGGAGAAGTTTGGCCTTCTGAAATCCGGTACAAGTTGCAGGATCTCAGTACCTTTAGTTCTAGCCAATTGGAACCGTATAATGTTGTGATCACTGTTGCCCAGATGTTCCCCACATGGAGGCCTGATACGAGGTTATACTCATTACTAAACACTAGATCCAATATATGATTATCCCCAGTTACTTCATTAACATGTTGAGTCAGGAAACAATCTTGTATATTTTCAATAAATCTTTCAGTTGCACTTCCCACCACAAAAGCAGGTAAACCATCGTGCCACTGAATGCCAGGAAAATTAAAATTAAAACGTGGCATTTTATGTTAAAAACATCAGTGATCTGTTTCCAAAATAACTCATCGTGTTCCAGTGTCTGAACCGAGGGCCTATAACAATTATCGATAATTAATCCCTGCCCGGGAACTTGGTCCACTTGAATCCAGATAGCTTCAGCTATACCTGATGAGGCAATATCAAGTCTCTCTCTAGCTCTTAGATTCTCACTGATACAAATAGCAACCCCACCTCCCCTTTGACCTAGCCTATCCTTTCTCAAACCCTTTTAGCCCTTCACGTGAATTTCTGTGCCATCATTGTCATCTACTCATGTCTCAGAAATACATCCCGATGATGTATACCATAACCAGATGCTTTTAGAAATGAAATGGGCTATTCCCTTGACCAAAGCAGGCCCCAAAGTGTATGACACTCTGAAAAATTTGCTTGTTCCCACCAAGCCAAAGGCACGCCATTGACGGAGATTCTAAGCAAGTTAGAACAGCACTACAGTCCTGAGCCTCTGGAAATTGCTGAAAGATATTGTTTTGGAACATAAAATCAATGAAATGATGACAGTATCAGTGAGTACATTGTAGCTTTAAAAAAGCTACCCATTCATTTTCATTTTGGAAACTTTCAGGGTCAAGCATTGCGTGGTCGCTTTGTTTGTGGATTGAAAAATGAAGGAATCAGAAGGAGATTATTGACAAGCACTAACTTGACTTTTGATTCAGCTTGTCAGACAGCTATGTCAATGGATATGGCCGACCAATGCCCCGAGTTGGCGCCATTTCCAGTCATCAGAAAACTGAGGTGAATCAGCTGCAGGATTAAAGAAAAGGCAGTTGGGTCCCAATGGCTCAACAGCTGGCTAAGGTAACACTGCTCAAAGCTGTCCTAATGTGAAGGCCGAGTGTTTCTGCTGCAAGAAAACTGGGCATCTTGCGAAGGCGTGCCGACTGAAGAGTAAACCGACTTTCAATGTTAGAAGTAGAAATCGCCAGTTACTACATCGCATTGAAGAGAAGCAACAGGATAAGGAGGTTCTGGAGATTCAAGTCATCAGGAGCATGAAAGTACATAACAGCGATTCGCGAAGTATCGTCATCCAAGTAGATATTGCAGGAACCAGGATACCCATGGAAACCGACACTGGTGCATCTATGTGTGTAGTACTGGAATTGCTGTATCTTAACAATTTGAGTGATTTTCCACTGGAGAAATTGAAGATAGAGCTGTGAGGCTACACAGGAGAGCAAATCCCTGTTGTAGGAAGTATCACCATAGTGGTGGTGATTGGTTGGGATCACTGAAGGTGGATTGGAATGAGATTTTTTGCGTGGAAATGAAATTTGTATCGGAAGATGACATCATCAAGCAGTATCCAAAGGTGTTCCAGGAAACAGTCAGTCTGATCCAAGACTTCAAGGTGAGTGTCAGGGTGCAGAAGGACACAAGACCAGTTTACTGCAAGCCATGTCCCGTATAATACGCACTCAAGGAGAAAGTTGAGCAAGAACTCAAAAGACTAGAAACTGAGAACATTATCTCTAAGGTAGATCTAGTTAATTGGGCTACACCCATTGTTGTTGTACCTAAGTCAGATGGTAATATAAGGTTGAGTGGTGATTTTAAAGTAACCGTAAACCAGGTTCTAGAGTGTAATCTACCTAATACATTGCCAAATGTAGAAGATTTGTTCACAACACTGACAGGTGGTCAGATCTTTCCAAAGTTAGATCTAACAAATGCCTACCTACAACCTGAACTAGATGAAGAGTTCAAGTCATGCTTGACTATAAATACTCATCTAGGCCTACATCAATTTAATAGGCTACCATTTGGAGTGTCTTCTGCCCCCGCCATATTCCAAGTAGTGGTGAACCAGATTTTGCAAGGCATTGAAGGGTAGTATGTTATTTACATGACATAGTCATTTCAGCACCAAACAGGCAAATCCATAATAACATATTGAATGAAGTGCTCAAACAGCTAGAGAAGCACAGAGTACAAATGATTGCTCACAAGTGTGAGATATTTCAAAACTCAGTGGAGTACTTAGGGCACAGAGTACCCAAAGATGGTTTACATCCAACCAAGGGAAAGCTGGATGCAATCAGAAATGCACCACTCCCAAGAATGTCATGGAACTTCGATCATTTTGGGGTTTTTGAACTATTATGAGAAGTTTCTACCAAATTTATCTACAGTGTTACATCCACTGAATGAACCATTGAAAAACAGGTCCAGTGGAAGTGGTTAGAAGTATGTGACGCAGCATTCAAGGAGTGTAAAAGCTAATTAGTAGAGAGCAACATTATGCGCAAATCGAAATGGAAGCTTTGCCATTGATTTTTGGGGTCAAGAAATTTCACAAATACTTATTTGATCATAAGTTTACCATAATTACTGACCATAATCACCTGACAGCAATCCCCCATCCAAAGTCCCCAGTTCCAATTTTAGTTGCAGATTAATCTTAGCCCGAATGCAGAGATGGGCTTTGATTTTGTCAGCATATATGTATGACATTGAATACAGATGATCAGCTGATCACAGTCATGCTGATGCTATGTCTAGATTGCCTTCCCCATCACAAGTTACACCTGATTGGGAAGAAGTGTTCTATTTTTCATACATTGATAAGCTGCCAGTCACAGCTGAAGAGATTGGTATAGCAACCAAATGTGACTCAGTTATGCGAGAGGTATTTGATTACATAGCAAATGGATGGCTAAACCAGGTATCCGAGGAAGATATTCATCCACACTTCATTGGTAGGAATGAATGAATTGTCTGTGGATAAAGATTATGCAAGAGTAGTTATTCCAAATAAATTCAGGTCCAAATTGTTAGGAGACCGTCATGACCAGCACCTGGGAATATGCTTGACCAAGAGTTTTGCAGGAAGTTACTCATGGTGGCCAGGTCTAGATAAAGAGATAGAGTACATCATTAGTCAGTGTACGACATGTCAATCGGTGAACAAAAAAACACCATCAGTATCATTATAGCCATGGAAATGACCTCCCAGGGTGTGGCAAAGGTTACATGTAGATTTTGCTGAGCTAGAAGGACCGCAATTGTTCATAGTGATAGATAGTCATTCGAAGCGGAAAATAGCAAGTAAAACACTAGACAATTTGCGAAGGTTGTTTTCTTCATATGGCCTCCCAGAAGAAATTATGTCTGATAACAGGCTGAAATTTTGTTCAGAAGAATTTGCACAGTTCCTGAGCAGAAACGGTCAGAAAAATATTAAATTTCCACCGTACCACCCTGCTTCAAATTGTGCAGCAGAGCTTACAGTACCAATTGTATCACGTGCCCTCATCTAGCAACTGTTGGATCCAAATCGAAGGAAATGGCTGTTGTCATTGGACCACAAACTGGAAAATTTTCTGATTAGTTATCAGATTAATCTACTACTGGTAGAACACCAGCAGAGTTGTTTCTCAAATGCCTGCCACGAACCAGATTTTCATTGTTAAAGCCAAACTTGGCACAATGAGTAGAAGAGAAACAATTAAGATAGAAAGAGAATATATGATAGAGGTAGAGTAAGAGAGAGAAGTGTGAAATTGAATCAGAAGGTTAGAGTGAAGAATCATCACCATAATTGGTTAAAGTGGTTACCAGGAAGAGTAGTGAAGATATGTGGCCCTCACACATATTTGGTCAAGATATTTGCCATGGACAGGTTAGTTCACACTGATCATATTTTACCTACCAATGTGGAAGGAGTTGAACGTTGGAATGATTTGAATATTTCTGATGAGTCAGATAGTCTTGTTACAAGTAGAGTACCAGTAGCAAATCCTACATCATATGTACTAGAAACAAGTCCAAGAGAAAGCCAGAATTTTAGTCTGAGTCCAAGACAGGCAGACAAACAGACTGAAGTTGCAGAGAGTTCAAATGTAGATCAAGGTGAGCCCTTTGAGAAAAACTCTCCTCAGGCTCAACCAAGAATGAGTCTGAGTCCTACAACAAGATTAGAAAGTTCTGTTCAAGATCGAAGATATCCTCTTTGAAACAGAAAAACAGTGGTTAAGTTTGATTTGTACATATTCAAACAACAGTTAGTATCTTTTGCTGTGTATACCATGCAAGTTATGTATAATGATTATTTTGTTATGATTAATTTCTTCAATAAGGAGGGAGAAGTGTTGTAGACTAGTGGACTACTCCCTCTAGTGGACGACTGATGTAATAACTACCAATATAATAACAATAAAGAATGTGGTCACACAATTCTGTTAGGAGCCATCTTGTGTGTGTGTGCTTGTGTAGCTGTGTCTCAAGATTTCACACTCAGGTGCAGACATTGCAAGGCATCAAGGAGGAGGGGAATCCTCCTTGGCACTTTGATCCAGGAGGCGGTCACATCTCTGTGCTTAGCTAATGGTATACACCTGGTTAGTGATCATGGACAGGAGGCTGTGACTGTGACTCAGGCACAAAAGGGGATCCCGGGTCCAGTGTTGGAGGAGCCTCAGCCTTTGCCCTTTTCCAACGATGTGATGTGATGTGATGTGATGTGATTGTGATGTGGATTCTGTCCTGCAGACATTGGCGGCTTCAAGGAGGGGGAGAATCCGTTGGCACTTTGATCCAGGAGGCAGTCACAGGTCTGTTTAGTGATCAGAGACAGGCAGGTGTGACTGTGGCTCAGGCAGTTAAGGAATTCCCAGGGGCAGTGCTGGAGGAGCCTCCTTTTCATGTGATGTGATGTGGCTGGTGATGGTGGTGGTGATGGTGATGTGATGTAATAGAAACATAGAAAACAGGTGCAGGTGTCGGCCATTCGGCCCTTCGAGCCTGCACCACCATTCAATAAGATCATGGCTGAACATTCACCTCAGTACCCCTTTCCTGTTTTCTCTCCATACCCCTTGATCCCCTTAGCCATAAGGGCCATATCGAGCTCCCTCTTGAATATATCCAAAGAACTGGCATCAACAACTCTCTGCGGTAGGGAAATCCACAAGTTAACAACTCTCTGAGTGAAGAAGTTTCTCCTCATCTCAGTCCTAAATGGCCTACCCCTTATCCTAAGACTGTGTCCCCTGGTTCTGGACATCCCCATCATCAGGAACATTCTTCCCATATCTAACTAATCCAGTCCTATCAGAATCTTATAAATTTCTATGAGATCCCCTCTCATCCTTCTAAACTCCAATGTATAAAGGCCCAGTTGATCCAGTCTCTCCTCATATGTCAGTCCCACCATCCCAGGAATCAGTCTAGTGAACCTTCGGTGCACTCCCTCAAGAGCAAGAACATCCTTCCTCAGATTAGGAGACCAAAACTGAACACAATATTCCAGGTGAGGCCTCACCAAGGCCCTGAACAACTGCAGTAAGACCTCCCTGCTCCTATATGCAAATCCCCTAGCTATGAAGGCCGACATACCATTTGCCTTCTTCACCGCCTGCTGTACTTGCATGCCAACTTTCAATGACTGATGAACCATGACACCCAGGTCTCGTTGCACCTCAACCTTTCCTAATCTGCCGCCATTCAGAAGATATTCTGCCTTTGTGTTTTTGTGGCCAAAGTGGATAACCTCACATTTATCCACATTATACTGCATCTGCCATGCATTTGCCCACTCACCTAACCTGTCCAAGTCACCCTGCAGCCTTTTAGCATCCTCCTCACAGCTCACACCGCCACCCAGTTTAGTGTCTTCTGCAAACTTGGAGATACTACACTCAATTCCTTCATCTAAATCATTAATGTGTATTGTAAAAAGCTGGGGTCCAAGCACTGAGCCCTGTGGCACTCCACTAATCACTGCCTGCCATTCTGAAAAAGACCTGTTTATCCCGACTCTCTGCTTCCTGTCTGCCAACCAGTTCTCTATCTACGTCAGTACATTACCCCCAATACCATGTGCTTTGATTTTGCACACCAATCTCTTATGTGGGACCTTGTCAAAAGCCTTTTGAAAGTCCAAATACACCACATCCACTGTCCAGTCTACGAGTTACATGCTCAAAAAATTCCAGAAGATTTGTCAAGCATGATTTCCCTTTCATAAATCCATGTTGACTTGGACCGATCCTGTCACTGCCTTCCAAATGCGTGCTATTTCATCTTTAATTATTGATTCCAACATTTTCCCCACTACTGATGTCAGGCTAACCGGTCTATAATTACCCGTTTTCTCTCCCTCCTTTTTTAAACAGTGGTGTTACTTTAGCTACCCTCAAGTCCATAGGAACTGATCCAGAGTTGATAGACTGTTGGAAAATGATCACCAATGCATCCACTACTTCCAGGGCCACTTCCTTAAGTGATGTGATGGTGATGGTGATGGTGATTGGGGACGTGGACATGGATGTGGATGTGGCGTGACGTGACGTGATGTGATGTGATGGCTGAGACCTTAAACAATTATTTTGCTTTGGTCTTCACAGTGGAAGATACAAAAACCATGCCAAAAATTGCTGGTCACGGGAATGTGGGACGGGACAATCACTATCACTTGGGGGGTAGTGCTGGACAGGCTAATGGATCTCAAGGTAGACAAGTCCCCTGATCCTGATGAAATGCATCCCAAGATATTAAAAGAGATGGCGGAAGTTATAGCAGATGCATTCGTTATAATCTACCAAAATTCTCTGGACTCTGGGAAGGTACCAGCGGATTGGAAAGCAGCTAATGTAACGCCTCTGTTTAAAAAAGGGGGCAGATAAAAGGCAGGTAACTATAGGCCGGTTAATTTAACATCTGTAGTGGGGAAAATGCTTGAAGCTATCATTAAGGAAGAAATAAGGGGACATCTAGATAGGAATAGTGCAATCAAGCAGACGCAACATGGATTCATGAAGGGGAAATCATGTTTAACTAATTTACTGGAATTCTTTGAGGATATAACGAGCATGGTGGATAGAGGTGTACCGATGGAGGTGGTGTATTTAAATTTCCAACAGGCATTCAATAAGGTGCCACACAAAAGGTTACTGCAGAAGATAAAGGTACGCGGAGTCAGAGGAAATGTATTATCATGGATCGAGAATTCGTTGGCTAACAGAAAGCAGAGAGTCGGGATAAATGGGTCCTTTTCAGGTTGGAAATCGGTGGTTAGTGGTGTGCCACAGGGATCGGTGCTGGGATCACAACTGTTTACAATATATATAGATGACCTGGAAGAGGGGACAGAGTGTAGTGTAACAAAATTTGTAGATGACACAAAGATTAGTGGGAAAGCGGGTTGTGTAGAGGACACAGAGAGGCTGCAAAGAGATTTAGATAGGTTAAGCGAATGGGCTAAGGTTTGGCAGATGGAATACAATGTCGGAAAATGTGAGGTCATCCACCTTGGAAAATTAACAGGAAAAGGAAATATTATTTGAATGGGGAGAAATTACAACATGCTGCGGTGCAGAGGGTCCTTGTGCATGAATCCCAAAAAGTTAGTTTTCAGATGCAGCAGGTAATCAGGAAGGCGAATGGAATGTTGGCCTTCATTGCAAGAGGGATGGAGTACAAAAGCAGTGAGGTCCTTCTGCAACTGTATAGGGTATTGGTGAGGCCGCACCTGGAGTACTACGTGCAGTTTTGGTCACCTTACTTAAGGAAGGATATACTAGCTTTGGAGGGGGTACAGAGACGATTCACTAGGCTGATTCCGGAGATGAGGGGGTTACCTTATGATGATAGATTGAGTAGACTGGATCTTTAATCGTTGGAGTTCAGGAGGATGAGGGGTGATCTTATAGAAACATTTAAAATAATGAAAGGGATAGACAAGATAGAGGCAGAGAGGTTGTTTCCACTGGTCGGGGAGACTAGAACTAGGGGGCACAGCCTCAAAATACGGGGGAGCCAATTTAAAACTGAGTTGAGAAGGAATTTCTTCTCCCAGAAGGTTGTGAATCTGTGAAATTCTCTGCCCAAGGAAGCAGTTGAGGCTAGCTCATTGAATGCATTCAAATCACAGATAGATAGATTTTTAACCAATAAGGGAATTAAGGGTTATGGGGAGCGGGTGGGTAAGTGGAGCTGAGTCCATGGCCAGATCAGCCATGATCTTGTTGAATGGCGGAGCAGGCTCAAGGGGCTAGATGGCCTACTCCTGTTCCTAATTCTTATGTTCTTATGTTCTTATGGTGATGATGATGGTGATGGTGATGTGGAGTGCATTCTGTGGTGCAGACAACAGCAACAACTTGTATCTATATAGTGCAATTAATGTAGTAAAACATCCCAAGGTGCTTCACAGGATCGTTATAAGATAAAAATAATTGACACCGAGCCTCATAAGAAGAAATTACGGCAGATGACCAAAAGCTTGATCAAAGAGGTAGGTTTTAAGGGGCGTCAATGGAGGAAAGAGGGGTAGAGAGGTGGAGAGGATTATGGAGGGAGTTCCAGAGCTTAGGGTCTAGGCAGCTGAAGGAATGGCCACCAATGATTGAGCAGTTATAATCAGGGATGCTCAAAAGGGCAGAATTTGAGGAGTGGTTGTGAGACTGATGGAAATTATGGAGATAGGGAGGGGCGAGACCATGGAGGGATTTGTAAACAAGGATGAGAATTTTGAAATCGAGGTGTTGCTTAACCCAGAGCCAATGTGGGTCACTGAGCACAGGGGTGATGGCTGGGCAGGACTTGGTGCGAGTTAGGACACAATGCTTGTATGGCGGATCCTTGGAATATGGCGGGGGCGGAAGACACTCCAAATGGTAGCCTATTGAACTGATATAGGCCTAGATAAGTATTTATAGTCAAGCATGACTTGAACTCTTCATCTAACTCAAGTTGTAGGTAGGAGTTTGTTCGATCTAACTTTGGAAAGATCTGGCCAACTGTCAGCATTGTGAACAAATCAGGACTCTGGCAATCTCAAACAGTTCAGCCAAGTGTACTTGAAATGAACCTTAGATTTTTAGCTTAACGTAAAATGAAGAGCCTCTCAAAGTCTCTCCGTCAGTTGGAAGGATGATCTACCAACAAAAATATCAGCTAGGGAATCCAAAAGTCGCATCCTCATCGCCAATCTGTGATATCTTAAGACACAGCTACACAAGCATACACACTTACAAGATGGTATCTTAATGAACTGTGCAACCACATGCTTTATTGTTATTACATCAGTAGTTATTACATCAATAGTCCATGAAAGGGAGTAATCCACTCGTCTACAACAGCATCACGAATGGGGAGAGTTAATTGGCATTTTAATCCAGGAGGCAGTCATACCTCTTAAGGTAGGAATTGGTACAGATCTGGTTAGTGATCAGTGACACGAGGCTGTGACTGTGACTCAGGCAGGTAAGGTAATGCCAGGTGCAGTGGTGGAAGGGCGTCAGCATTTACCCTTATCCAATGATGTGAAGTGATGTGATGTGATGTAATTCGGAAGTGAATTCTGAGGTGCAGACATTGCAAGGCATCAAGGATGGGGAGAGTCCCTTGGCTCGTTGATCCAGTAAGTTGTCATACATCTTAGATTAGGTAATGGTTCACATCTGCCTAGTGTTCAGTGACAGGAGGCTGCGACCGAGACTCAGGCAGATATGGGGATCCCAGGTGCAGTGAAGGTGGAGCCTCAGCTTATTCAATGATGTGATGTGACGTGACGTGACATAACATGACATGAAGCGGTGTGATGTGGATTTTGCAGTCATTGCGTGGCCTGAAGAATGGGGAGAGTTCTTTGGCACTTCGATCCAGTAGGTAGTCACACATCTTAGGTTAGGTAGTGGTTCACATCTGCCTAGTGCTCAGTGACAGGAGGCTGTGAGTGTGACTCAGACAGGAGAGGGAATTCCAGGTACAGTGGTGGAGGAGCCTTGGCCTTTGGCCTTATCTGACAAACTGATGTGGCGTGACGTGACATGATTGTGATGTGTTGGTGACATGGATTCTGAGGTGCAAACATTGCGAGGCATCAAGGATGGGAAGAATCTCTTGGCACTTGGATCCAGGAGGCATCACACCTGTTAGGTTAGGTAGTGGTACAGGCCCGGTTAGTGATCAGGGACAGGAGGCTGTGACCGAGACTCAGGCAGGTAAGGGGATCCCAGGTGCAGTGATGGAGGAGCCCGAACCTTTTCCAGTGATGGTGATGGTGATGGTGATGGTGATGGTGATGGTGATGGTGATGGTGATGGTGATGGTGACGTGACTTCTGAGGCCTAGACATTGAGAAGCATCAACAACATCAACAACAACTTATATTTATATAGCTCCTTTAACATAGTAAAACGTCCAAAGGCGCTTCACAGGAGTGTTTTAGGACTAAACAAATAAATTTGACACTGAGCCACATAACAAGAAATTACAACAGTTGACCAAAAGCTTGATCAAAGAGGTAGGTTTTAAGGAGCGTCTTAAAGGAGAAAGGAGAGGTGGAGAGGCAGAGAGATTTAGGAAGATCAAGAGCTTGGGGCCTAGGCAGTTGAAGGCATGGCCACCAATGTTTGAGCGATTATAATCAGGGATGCTCAAGAGCACGGAATTTGAGGAACACAGACATCTTGGGGGGTTGTGAGGCTGAAGAAGATTACAGAGCTCGGGAGGGGCGAGACCATGAAAGGATTTGTAAACAAGGATGAGAATTTTGAAATCGAGGCGTTGCTTAACCGGGAGCCAATGTAGGTCAGCAAGCACAAGGGTGATGGGTGAGCGGGACTTGGTGCGAGTTAGGACACGGGCTGCTGAGTTTTGGATGACCTCAAGTTTATGTAGGGTAGAATGTGGGAGGCCAGCCAGGAGTGCATTGGCTTAGTCAAGTCTAGAGGGAGCAAAAGCATGGCTGAGTGTTTCAGCAGCAGATGAGCCGAGGCAGGGGCGGAGGTGGGTAATGTTACGGAGGTGGAAATAGGCGGTTATAGTTGTGCCGTGGATTTATGGCTGGAAGCTAATTTCAGGGTCAAATATGACACCTAGGTTGCGAACAGTCTGGTTCAGCCTCAGACAGATGCTAGGGAGAGGGATGGAGTCAGTAGCTAGGGAACGCAGTTTGTGGCGGGGACCAAAGACAATGGCTTCGGTCTTCCCAATATATAATTGGAGAACATTTCTGCTCATCCAGTACTGGATGTCGGACAAACAGTCTGACAATTTATAGACCATGAAGGGGGTCGAGAGAAGTGGTGGTGAGGTAGAGCTGGGTGTCATCAGTGTATATATGGAAACTGGCGCCGTGTTTTCGGATGATGTCGCCAAGGGGCAGTATATAGATGAGAAATAGGAGGAGGCCAAGGATAGTTCCTGGGGGACACCAGAGGTTACGATGTGGGGGTGGGAAGAGAATCCATTGCAGGAGATTTTTTGGCTACGATTAGATAGATAAGAATGGAAGCAGGCAAGTGCGGTCCCACCCAGCTGCACAGTGGTGGAGAGGCGTTGGAGGTGGATGGAGTGGCCAACCGTGTCAATGGTTGCAGAAAGGTCGAAAAGGACATGGAGGGATAGCTTACCTTTGTCACAGTCACAAAGGATATCATTTGTGACTTTGATGAGAGCTGTTTCATAAGAACATAAGTACGTTAGAAATAGGAGCAGGAGTAAGTAGGCCATACGGCCCCTTGAGCCTGCTCCACCATTCGAAAAGATCATGGCTGATCTGACCATGGACTCAGCTCCACTTCCCTGCCCGCTCCCCATAGCCCTTCACTCCATTATCGCTCAAAAATTTGTCTATCTTCACCTTAAATATATTCAATGACCCAGCCACCAGAGCTCTCTGGGGCAGAGAATTCCAAACATTCACGACACTCTGAGAGAAGAAATTCCTCCTCATCTCAGTTTTAAATTCTGAAACTATTCCCCCTAGTTCTAGATTCCCCCACAAGTGGAAACATTCTCTCTGCATCTACCTTGTCGAGCCCCCTCAGAATCTTATATGTTTCAATAAGATCACCTCTCATTCTTCTAAACTCCAATAAGAATAGACCCAATCTGCTCAACCTTTCTTCATAAATCAACCCCTTCATCTCAGGAATCAACCTAGTGAACCTTCTCTGAACAGCCTCCAATGCAAGTATATCCTTCCTTAAATACGGAGACCAAAACTGTACGCCGTACTATAGGTGTGGTCTCACCAATACCCTGTATAGTTGTAGCAGGACATCTCTACTTTTATACTCCATTCCCCTTGCAATAAAGGCCAACATTCCATTTGCCTTCCTGATTACTTGCTGTATCTGCATACTAACTTTTTGTGTTTCATGCACAAGGACCTCCAGGTCCTTCTGTACTGCAGCACTTTGTAATTGCTCTCCTTTGAAATAATAATTTGCTTTTTTATTTTTCCTGTTAAAGTGGATAACCTCTCACTTTCCCACATTATGCTCCATTGGCAGCGCAAGCCTGGAACAGCTGGAGGGAGGTTTAAACATCAGTTTCTCCCTGACAATAGAGGCAGCTCGTGCCTGCAGCAGCTGGAGGAAGATTTAACATCAGCGTCTCCCTCACAATGGAGGCAGCTCGAGCCTGGAGCAGCTGGAGGGAGATTTAAGCATCAGCGTCTCTGTAACAATGGAGGCAGCTCAAGCCTGGAGCTATTACAGGTCCTATCAAGAGAACAAAATGAGAATTAAAATTAATAAAATTATGACATCACAAGGATGGGGGACAGTGGTTGGTTCTTCCAGATTAATTAAATCACTGGACAGGGAATGAATATTAAAGAAAGCTAATAACTGATTTAATTTTCCTCAATTGCTGATTTTCTAATTTTAAATTAACGTATAATTATGGTATATCTTATTTAATTTTGTTTAATTATAATTAATCTTTATTATACTGATTTTAAATTGTATACTTCTTATTGTATTATTTACAATGTAATTTTGCTTTTAAAAAAATAATTTAAATTCGTTTTTTTTCGCCTGTGTCTATCTGTGTGCGCATTTTGGCTGTTGCATCAGACCCGAGCCTTTAACCTCTTTTTACACTTCCTTCTCACGCTTTTTCTCTTTCCCTCAATGATCAATATCTAACATGTTGTAAAATTGTTGTGAAGCACCTTGGGATGTTTTACTACGTTAAAGGCGCTATATAAATAAAAGTTATTATTATTATCTGCCAAATATTTTCCCACTCACTTAGCCTGTCTATATCCCTTTGCAGATTTTTTGTGTCCTTCTCACAACTTGCTTTCCCACCCATCTTTGTATCATCAGCAAACTTGTCTACATTACACACAGTCCCTTCATCGAAGTCATGAATATGGATTGTAAATAGTTGAGGCCCCAGCAGTGATCCCTGTGGCACCCCACTAGTTACCATTTGCCAACTGGAAAATGACCCATTTATCCTGACTCTGTGTTTTCTGTTAGTTAGCCAATCCTCTATCCATGCTAATATATTCACCCCGTGAACTTTTATATTGTGCAGTAATCTGTTACATGGCATCTTATCGAATGCCTTCTGGAAATCCAAATACACCACATCCACTGGTACCCCCTTATCCACCTTGCTTGTTACATCCTGAAAGAACTCCAGCAAATTTGTCAAACATGATTTCCCTTTCATAAAACTATGCTGACTCTGCTTGTCTGTATTATGTTTTTCCAAATGTCCTGCTATTGCTTCCTTAACAAAGGACTCCAGCATTTTCCCAACATCAGTTGTTAGGCTAACTGGTCTATAGTTTCCTGCTTTCTGTCTGCCTACTTTTTAAAATAGGGATGTTACATTTGCGGTTTTCCAATCCGCAGGGACCTCCCCAGAATCCAGGGAATTTTAGTAGATTACAATCAATGCATCCACAATCTCTGCAGCCACTTCTTTTAAGAGCCTAGGATGCAAGCCATCAGGTCCAGGGGACTTGTCCACCTTTAGTCCCATTATTTTACCGATTACAGGTTGAACCTCCCTTATCCAGAACTCCCTTATCCAGAACCACCCTTCATCCAGAATCATTCCCGGCCACCAGGTGGCGCATGCGCAGAACTCCAACATGAACAAATTGAAGTCCTTCCTTGCTGCCGACTCCCGCAATTGCTGGCCTGACCCCGTGATCCACTGCACCCCCTCCATGATCTCTCTGCCACAATCCCAGCTCCAAGCCAGCTAGCCCTAATATCCCCTTGCTCAGTGCCTGTACCATCCAATTTAACGTGTCCAACCCTCGTCCGGAAAAATCCCTTATCCAGAAGAGGTCCCGAAGGTTCCGGATAAGGGAGGTTCAACCTGTACTTTTTCTTCAGTGATCGTGATTGTTTTAAATTCCTCCCTCCCTATAGCCCCTTGATTATCCATTATTGGAATGTTTTTAATGTCTTATACCATGAAGACCGATACAAAATATTTGTTCAAAGTCTGTGTTATTTCCCTATTTTGCATTATTAATTCACCAGTCTCATCCTCAACCTTTAATTTAGCTACTCTCTTCCTTTTTATATACCTATAGAAACTCTTACTATCTGTTTTTATATTTATTGCTAGTTTACTTTCATAATCTATCTTCCCTCTCTATTATTTTTTTAGTCGTTCTTTGCTGTTTTTTTATAGTTTCCCAATCCTCTGGCCTCCCACTAAACTTGGCAACTTTGTATGCCATTGTTTTTAATTTGATACCAATCTTTACTTCCTTAATTAGCCCGGATAGTTCTCCCTTCTCTTAAAGTCGTGCGTTCTCACTGGAATATATTTTTGTTGAGTTATGAAATATCTCTTTAAATGTCTGCCACTGCTCATTAACCATCCCACACTTTAATCTATGTTCCCAGTCCACTTTAGCCAACTCTGCATTCATACATTTGTAATTTCCTTTATTTAAAATCAAGACACTGGTTTGAGATCCAACTTTCTCACCCTGCAACTGAATTTGAAATTCAACCATGCTATGATTACTCTTTCCTAGAGGATCCTTTACTATGAGATAATTTATTAATCCTGTCTCATTACACACTACCAGATTTAAGACAGCCTGCTCCCTGGTTGGTTCCGCCATGTACTGTTCAAGGAAACCATCCCGGATACACTCTATGAACTCTTCCTCAAGGCTACCTTGGCCAATTTGATTTGTCCAATCAATATGAAGATTAAAATTGCCCATGATTCTTGCCATTTCTTTCTTACAAACCTGAATTATTTCTTGATTTATATTCTGTCCAACAGTGTAGCTACTCTTAGAGGCCGATAGACTATGCCCACCAGTGACTTCTTCCCCTTATTATTTCTTATCTCCACTCAAACTGATTCTACATCTTAATCTTCTGAGCCAATATCATTTCTCACTAACGCACTGATCTCATCCTTTATTAACAGAGCTACCCCACCTCAGTACTGTAGCAGGGGCGGAAACCAGATTGAAGGGATTCAAACATGGAGTTCTGTGAAAGATGGGCATGCATTTGGGAGGCAACAACACACTCAAGAACTTTGGAGAGGAAAGGGAGGTCAGAGATGGGACGTTAGCTTGCAAGCACAGTGGGTAAAGGGTTGGGTTTTTGAGGAGAGGTGTGATGACAGCAGATTTGATGGAGAGATGGACAGTAACTGAGGAGAGAGAACCATTAACAATGTCAGCTAACATGGGAGCCGGAAAATTAAGTTCGGTGGTCATCAGTTTAGTAGGAATAAGGTCAAGGGAGCAGGAAGTAGATCTCATGGACAAGATGAGCACGGAGAGGTAAAGAGGGGAGATCAGAAAAAAACTGGAGAGAGATGCAAGTTCAGGGCTAGGGCAGGGGGAACCTCAGAGGAAATTTGGTCTGGTGGGCTAGGACAAGGAAGGGAACTGGTGACGTGACGTGATGTGACGTGGATTCTGAGGTGCAAACAATGCAAGGTATCAAGGGTCCAAGAGGCAGTCACACCTCTTAGGTTAAGTAGTGGTACATGTCTGGTAAGTGATCAGTGACAGGAGGCTGTGACTGCGATTCAGGCAGGTAAGGGGATCCTAGCTTGCAAGACTTATCTTAATTAAGTCAGGTTTTAGCCTGTAAGATTTATGTTTTTTCTCTACACTTTACAGTGGTCGGATTTGTGAGAGAAGCAAAACAGATATAGAATGTTTCTTTCTGACCCTTGTCGAGGGGTTATCTTCACTTAGAATAATCAAAAGAAATACAAGCAATCACAACAACATCAAATGCACAATAATTTCTCATTATTAGCCCACACCAACCTATCCCATTAAAGTACTTCTTAATGGTTAAAATTGCCTATTCCTTAAGTGATTAAAATAATAAAAGATACGCACACACTAGTTAACTCCAGCCATGGTCAACGATCAAATATTAAATCGCTGATTGTCTTGGTAATTGACCAGGTCACCAATCACTTGACTGCAGTGTTGACCTCACATGTTACAGCCATTAAATACCATTTTTCTGGATGGTTGCTCACCGTGTACGTAATTGTCTAGGTTGTCTAGGTAATCGTCTGTCATATCTCCTTTAAACAGCTTTTTCACAGTTCCAAGACAATGTCGTTTGCAGCTGTGAGTTGTTAAAACAAGAGAACAATGAGAAAGTCTTCTGAATTCGCAAAGCCTTTTAGGTCACTAAAAATGACCAAGCCATGTTTCAGCGAACTTGTGCAGTTGGCAAGCACAGTAATTGGCAGAAAATGATACAAAAAATGCTGTAGTCTTACAAGGTGCAATGGTGGCAGGCCTCACCATTTGCCCTTATTCAACGATGTGATGTGATTGTGGTGTCAATACTAAGGTGTGGACATTGTGAGTCATCAAGGATGGAGAGAGTCCCTTAGCACTTTGATGCAGGAGGCAGTCACATCTTAGATTAGGTAGTGGTACATGTCTAGTTAGTGATCAGGTACACCTTTAAGGTATCGTTACAGGGAAATGGTGTCAAAGTGAAGCACTGTTGGACCTTCACTTGCAATAAATGTGTCTCTACCATATGAGATTGTTTCCCTAAAGAAAAAGATTGAGCAATTGACGCTCTTGGTGGATTTTGACAACTTCCTGACTGTGACAAAAAGTAAGTCTTTATTGTTCGAAATTGATAGTACCAGATCTCTTACCACTTTGGATTAGAATCATAAAAATTTACAGCATGGAAGGAGGCCATTTCGGTCCATCGTGTCCGCGCCGGCCAACCAAGAGCTAATCAGCCTGATCCCGCTTTCCAGCTCTTGGTTCGTAGCCCTGTTGGTTACGGCACTTTAAGTGCACATCCAAATATCTTTTAAATGTGGTGAGGCTTTCTGCCTCTACCACCCTTTCAGGCAGTGAGTTCCACACCCCCACCACCCTCTGGGTGAAGAAATTTCCCCTCATATCTCCTCTAAACCTCCCTCAAATTACTTTAAATCTATGTCCTCTGGTTGTTGACCCCTCTGCCATGGGAAACAGGTCCTTCCTATCCACTCTATCCAGTCCGCTCATAATTTTATACACCTCAATCAGGTCTCCCTTTAGCCTTCCCTGTTCCAAAGAAAACAGACCCAGCATCTCCAATCTTTCCTCATAGCCAAAATTCTCCAGTTCAGTCAACATTCTTGTAAATCTCTTCTGCACTCTTTCCAATGCAATCACATCTTTCCTGTAATGTAGTGACCAGAACTGTACTCCAGCTGCGGCCTAACCAGCATTTTGTACAGTTCAAGCATAACCTTCTTGCTCTTGTGTTCTATGCCTCGACATATAAAGGCAAGTATTCCATATGCCTTCTTAACCACATTATCTACCTGGTCTGCTACCTTCAGGGATCTGTACACCTGCACTCCAAGGTCCCTTTGTTACTCTACACTTCTCAGTGTCATACCATTTAATGTGTATTCCCTTGCCTTGTTCGACCTACCCAAATGCATTACCTCACACTTATCCAGATTGAATTCCATTTGCCACTGTTCTGCCCACCTGACCAGTACATTGATATCTTCCTGCAGTCTGCTTCATTATCAACCACACAGCCTCTTTTAGTGTAATCTGAAAATCCCAACATTTAAGTTCAATATATTGATATATACCACAAAAAGCAAGGGATCCAGCTCTGAACCCTATGGAACCCCACTGGATACAGCCTTCCAGTCACAAAAACACCCATCAACCATTACCCTTTTCTTCCTGCCTCTGAGCCAATTTTGGATCCAAATTGCCACTTTGTTCTGGATCCCATGGGCTATTACTTTCGCAACTAGTCTGCCATGTGGGACCTTATCAAAAGCCTTGCTAAAATCCATATACACTACATCCTAGTGTATAAAGGATATATTTGCTTTGGAGGCAATTCAGAGAAGGTTCACAAGGTTGATTGCGGAGATGAGGGGGTTGACTTATGAGGAAAGGTTGAGTAGGTTGGGCCTCTACTCATTGGAATTCAGAAGAATGAGAGGACATCTTATCTTATAAACAAATAAGATTATGAGGGAGCTTGACAAGGTGGATGCAGAGAGGATGTTTCCACTGATAGGGGAGACTAGAACTAGAGGGCATAATCTTAGAATAAGGGGCCGCCCATTTAAAACTGAGATGAGGAGGAATTTCTTCTGAGGGTTGTGGATCTGTGGAATTCGCTGCCTCAGAGAGCTGTGGAAGCTGGGACATTGAATGAATTTAGGATAGAAATAGACAGTTTCTTAAACGGTAAGTGAATAAGGGGTTATGGAGAGCAGGCAGGGAAGTGGACCTGAGTCCATGATTGGATCAACCATGATAGTGTTGAACGGTGGAGCAGGCTCGAGGGGCCGTATGGTCTACTCCTGCTCCTATTTCTTATGTTCTTATGTTCTTACATGCATTGCTCTCATCGACCCTCATGGTTACCTCCTCAAAAAATGCAATCAAGTTAGTCAGACACGACCTTCCCTTGACAAATCTATACTGACTGTCCCTGAGTAATCCCTGTCTTTCCAAATGAAGATTTATCCTGTCCCTCAGGATTTTTTCCAATAATTTGCCCACCATCGAGGATAGACTGACTGGCCTGTAATTAC